>NC_051234.1:20177480-20264980 GCF_015220715.1 Pygocentrus nattereri | reverse complement strand
GCTGGAACGAGTGGATCAGACACAGCAGTGCAAGGAGTTTTACCTTATTAACACATAGAAAATCAACAAAACGTACTTTGACCAAGTTTGCATACCTCTACATAGTGTACTGATTTTATATATATATATATAGCAAATAAAGCATAAATATATGCAGCATATAAAGCATTAATATCAGTATGTGAAATACTAAATTGCTCTTTGAATCTGAACAAAAATCTATAGACCGTATTTAATTCCATAAACCTGTATGGTCACATGACTTTTCATCTATCATATTAAGGTCAAATATAAACTTTCTGGAAAACATGTTATGTGACATATGCTCAGCATTATTGCATTTGCTCTTTTCTCCTGCAACTCACTACATTTTTAATGCCTTAAATGTTTTAGTAACCTGAACCGGTCATGGTAACCTCATTGATTTAACCCTTTCAGGTCCCACAGCTAAATTTGGTATGATCAGCAAAAATACCATGGAGCTTGATGATGGAAAAGATTATGTGTAGTTATACCTTAGATGAACTCTAAAAGAACTGTTTTTATGGGGTTGCAGGTATTTTAAAAATATTTTTGTAATCACAGTCAAATCTGGAGTTTTAAGAATGATCAAAATACTTAACTTAGTACGACAATCGTGTTTGCAATTAAGAGGCTACTGATACTAAAAACTAATAAAAAAAAAATGATAATCTTAAGGCTTTGCAGCCACTGTTTCATTTGTTTCAGCTCTTTTACAGAGTATTTGCTAAATGTAACATTATCAAGCAAAGATGTATTTTTATGTGAATAGTTGCTTCATGCAAATGGTAAAGAAATGTAACTTCTAATTTCAGCTGTTTTCAGCAAAGCTATAGAAATGAGGATGAACAAAACTACAAAAGCACCTCAGATCACTGTAAAATGATTTTAATCACTGAAAAAAATCTTAACGCTACAATCTCTGTGTTCAGTTTTTTTTACGATCATTATGAAGCAGGACTTGTGGATTTACGTTTGGTATTCTTAAATACAAACTTTAAGGGTTTTGCATATTCCTATACACATACATGAACACAAGGGAAAAGGTACAGGAGTATAAAATGACATCAATAAAATGGTGCAAAACTTAAAAAAACAAAAAAAAAATCCTGTACATAGAAAAATAAATTAATAGCTTGCATCATTATTTTCCCTATGACTGTTAATTAGATCTGAACACACCAAATGAACTTTAATAATCCTTCACACCATCAGCGGGGGGAACACAAATACCTATTTACATTAGAGAGGAGGTAAAACGGCGCTAACTAAACTCCAAACAGCTTATTCTGATAGCAATATGATCTGATCTGTTGCTTTACATGAAAAAAAGAAAAAAACAACCATATTTACACAACGAGCCATCCGAGTAGTTTATGCTCAAATACAAGACAATTTAATCAATAATCAAAATTCTTACAAGATCCAAAAAGGAACTGAGACAAATTTTTGTACAGTAGTATAAAAATGTTTCGAGAGACAAATCAGGCTCTAAAATAGAAATCTTGTGCCCATCACATAACAAAATTGCAAATAAATATATAAAAAAAAAGTGGGAGGGATTTTACGGAAGTTGGCTTCGGAAATGATGAATGCAGCACAAGCACTGTAATTGACCTAGATTTCAGTGTCGTCACTGTGCAACCCCCTGTGGAACTGTGGGTGATGTGATATTGCCTGAGCGACATCACTGACAATGATACTGAATTCGCTTTAAAAACGGACCGATTCGGAATAAAAAGGGAACTGGCAACGTTCTCCAGTGTGTAGCCTCTGGTTGAGAGCGTGGAGGGTGGTGCCAGGCACTTGGGTAAAGGTCCTGGTATTTCAGTCCTGGCTCTAAGAGGTAGGTTCTCGTCTACAGCAGGGTCAGTGCGTCCTTTATTTTTTCGACTTGCGGAATGCCTCGTGTCCAGAGGAGGCTGGAGACCAGGATGCGGAGAAGGCCTTCGTGGTGCACTGCTTCGTATTTGAAACTTTCACTGCTTTGCTTTTTTTTCCTCATTTTTATTATTGTTACACATTTACAACCACATAAACCAGTTTTTTTTTAATCTCTTTTGGAGAGCATCCTATAACGGTCCTTGTTAAAGGGGCTTTGGAGAGGTAACAGCGGCGAGCAGGAACTATTCCAGAAGCGTGCGTGGCGGGCCCATGGAGGAAAAAAGCTCTGTCCCGCACTTCAGTCTCCAGCCAAAATCACTCAGCACCTTCCTCCCACAGTGATTCACACGAGTGTGTCACCTTTAGAACACAGACAGAGCGTGTATGTGTGTATATGTAAGTGCGAGTCTGTGTCTTGGCCTCTTAAGTGGCCCCCTGGGACCCTAACGTTTACAGCAAGTGATTTATTCCAATTCAGTGCAATGCTAGACCTCAAGAGTTTTTTTTTTTCCTTCAGCCGGGTCAGTTTGTATTTGTGTGCGAGCAGCGCAGTCTGACGGTGTGTCTGAGCGGCAGGTTTGTTTGAAATATGCTCTGATGGTTGGCTCCTAAAAGAGGGTGACCTCCTGGCACCTCCTTCAGCAGTCAGGCTAGGTCAGGTTTTCTCCTGCCCAGTTACAGCCACAGCTTTCTCCCCCAGCCTCTGTTCAAAAACAAACAAAAAAACCCCCCACAAAACAATATAAATCAATGTATTTAAGTAAAACCAGCCTTTATGTATTTCAACTGTACAGTCTACTGAAGTATATTTTGTTTTATTTTCTGCTTATGTTCGTGTTTTAAGCGCATTTCAATGTAAATTTCTATATAACTCAACAAAGTTGAGTGAACAAAGATTATAAATCATTCAGATTTGTTTGACACATTCTACAGAACTTCATTGCAATGCTGGTGCACACATTTAAATCAAGTAAATTTACACTACTTTTTTCAGTGAAGCTATAGGATACTAAGAATTAAAAGGGATCATATCTACATTTTTCTTGCAGTTACTATTCATTTTTACATGACTATTTTAGAGCCTTTTAACGTCTATAAATTAACAGGCTGTTTTTTTTGCAGTGCCTTTGTTCCTGCATTTATAAGTCTAGAAAGAAAAAGAAAAAAAAGACCGGAATTCATTTCTTTTCCAAGACAGCTGCAAATTTCCTGTGACAGGAGGCAGCGTGAACACTGGCAATGTACTCTTTATCGCTACCACTGTGAAACAATATACAACTTTTTTGGTTCCTAGATATTTATTTGGAGGAATGGTGACTGTACTTCTGCCGCAACTAGATGCTGATCGCAAAGACAAAACAACGTGCTCTTCAAATACTGACTGCAAACACAGTGATGCACTATAGAGGACTTAAATTTACAGAGAAGCTAGAATGTACATTTTTAGCGGTATCTGATTTGTTCTTGGAATCAGTGACATGGCAACCAATGGCCTGTGCAAATTTAGAAATGCCTGCAGGCGATGAGTGACCAAAGATTTTGACAACGAGCTGAAAAAGTCACTGCCGGTGTGAACACAGAGTAAGACTGATATTTGAGAATAAGCTCTGTTCTGATTGGCTGCCCTGTATCGTGCTTCATTCCAAAAGGGCCAAAACACTCCTTATAATGTTAGCATAAATGAACGGAGCTAAACTGCTGAAGGCTGAATAGGTGGAAGTGTGTCAATTCCAAAAACAGTGAATTCAAAATGGGCTTTTGTTTTGCAGATTTGTTTCCATATACGGATCGTATGAACTGGAGAAAGAACTGTACATTTTGAAACTAACTGTGTTTACACCACAAATTCTTTTGAAGCATGGAAAAATGGGCCCTTCAAGAACATCACATATACATTTATTTTTTAAACAACTGACATTTTGTGACGTTTAAACACACTTCAGGTCTTCTTTCAAATATGTAGCGTTACATAGTAGTTACTGAATAACAACTGTTGTGATTTCTATAACACAAATATAACAATTATATTTACTATCCAAAACCACCAGTGAACACCTGCCTTCTGAGTTATTAATCTTGATTATTTAAGGCTGAAAATGGCAAAAAAGTGGTCAAGTGGTACGTCCTCTGTTGGGATTTTGCCTTACCACACCCTGCATTTACCTGTACTTGAATGGATTTAAAAAAAAAAAAAAAAAAGAAAGAAAAAAGTACATGTAAATATGTTAATGGTTGCACCATCAAAACGATGAATTCAACCCCCCCCCCCAGCTTAGTTTGCATAAACAGACTGGGGAGTGAACATTTTGAGACTTGTTCACATACTACTTCAAACTACTTCTGTAAATAGTGAGGTATTTTTTTCCCATAATATGGGCCTTTTAAAAAGCCGAATACAGGAATAATCCAAACACAAAGCAAACACTGTGCACTGCTAAAAACCAGCTTGAGCAGCACTAACCCCAGTCTTCTGGGCACTGCTGTCATTGTGCATGGCCAAGAAGGGGTTGGCGGTGATGGCTCCCTGGCCGGCGGGTAGCAGGCTGTTGATAGGCAGCTGGGATGAAGAAAGCTGCTGGAGCTGCTGCAGGTCGTGCTGCTGCTGCTGTTGCTGTTGCTGCTGCTGCATCAGCTGGTAGAGCAGAACCTGCTGCTGCTGCTCCTACAACACACATGCACAGAACATGTAAAGAGAACTGTCAGGAGAACATGAAGAACATGCAGCACTGAAGAAGACTTTCAGTAAAATACTGAAATGTAAAGCAATAATTTGTCCATTAGACAAATTCACCCTTTTCCCCCCTCTTACCCCAAATGTAGTAAAAGAGGCTTAGGCATGTTGGCTAAAGCAGCCAACACATCAGAGAAACACACTACTCATTAGCATCATGCTAAAAGTATGTCTAAATAACCCACATTTTCCTCAAAATGTGTTGAGTTGTTAGAATGTTTAATCAAATCCGATTTTCACAAAACCATGGCAAAGAAAGTCAGGATTTGACTCTTCTACAACATGCTTAGTGCTTAAATCGTATGATGAGGAAAGGGTACCGGTATAGGCTGCTGGGAGTTGAAGAGTTGCTGCAGTTGGTGCTGATGGAGGAGAAGCTGCTTCTGCTGCTCAGTGAGGAACCTCACCGCACTGCCAACACATAAACACAGTCATGTCAGCAGACTACATTCACAACAGTGCTACATAAACACACACAACCACTCCCCCTTCATTATAGAAAAACACATTAACCACCACCAGCACAGGAAATTATGATGAAAAGCAAATTTCCCATAAACCCAAAGTGCATCCAGCACACGTCTGCAATCACAACAAATTGCACAAATGTAAATATGTCATTTCCTGTTATAACAGCCTTTAAACATAATGCTTTTGATAATCCCTTTAAACACCATGCTTTTTATAAACCCCTTAAACAATGTTTTTTATAAAACTTACATTTTAAACATTTGATGCAAAATATGTTTCTGCATTCTGTTTATTTCAAGGACTTACAAGCTAAAATACAGAAATGCACATGGTATTATTTTTTGCACTTGGAATCCTTTATATGAAAAGCATAAAAAAACAAAACAAGTAACACAAACAATTCACAACATTATTTAAAAAGAGAAGCATACTCAATTTATGAAAAAGAGTTTACAAATAGAAACAGACAAGGACAGAAATGATAAAATATGAAAAACAAGCAAGCAAACATGCAAGTACACATGCACATGCTAGAGATCTGCATGACATTGAAGCCCGAACCCAACCCCACCTGTACTTACCTCTACTTACAACTATTTTATCAACATTACATTTAAAAACACAGAAGACGTGTCCAGGTTTACTGGTGGTTCTGGATAGTAAATAAAATGGCTATATTTGTGCTGAAATAACCACCCCAGGTTCCCATCACCACCATGCTTTTCTAGAACACAGCATTTAATGTCAAAACACCGTAAGTGACTGTATTTACATCTCAACCACTGAATTATTTTGAAATGTATAAAATCTGTGAATTTCTCTTACACCTTGGATTAATTTACTAAAGAAAATATAAAATCTGCTGTGATCTTTCTTTGTATACAAAGAAATTACTCAATTCTGGCCCATAATGCAATATTCTGCAGGCCCCTTTCAGGCTTGGGTCGAGTAGCAGACCTCTAACACACGCACACTGACTTTGAAGGTCACACACACTCCTCACCTGTTTTTCGCAGTGGTCACGCTGCTGCAGCAAGTAAGCGAGAGCAAGAGAGACACAGAGATAGAGAAAGAGAGAGAAGGGAGGGGGTCAGAAAAAGAAGAAAATATGAAGGAAGTCAACATGCAGGCTACTCTATTCTAGGACTACTAAAAGCTTTGACAAAGCACGCAGCATAACACTCTCCCGAAATAAAAGCACAGCTCTGTCACTGTACTTACTAAGTGCTTGATACAGATCTAATGGTTCATCCGTTACTTGCAAGCTTCCCAAACTTTTAAATCAGAGGCTCTTAAAATAAATCCTGCACAAATTCACAGACAGCAACAGCAAGAGCTCGGCAACTGGGAAAGGAAAGCCAACTGACATGCCCCTACATAAAATAATTACACAAATAGAGCATTGATAAGGTCTGGAAAATAGTGCTGGCATTTGCAAAGAAATCAAAATATACGTAAATGTCACAATCTACCTTTGTTCGGCTGTCACAAGACACTGAGGATAAGTCCTCTCACAAAATAGAACTAGGGTAGATTTTTTATTTTTTTTTGCCAGCAGTTCTTTTCCACACAAAGCCTGACTGACTAGTGATCATTTTAAAAACACCCCTTTACTGTGGTAAATTAACTGTAACAAAGATTCCATTCAATTATTAAATTCATTCTGCATAATTGCCAAGTCTAACTTGGTGGACGAATGCTCAAGTTTCTTGAATGATTTGATCACAGGCACCATGACAAAGTATTACATGTTAGCAAACAGTATTGTTTGGCCAGTCGTACAATTACTGGCCAATCATTCTTTACGTTAGTCAGTAACATTCACCACCATGGTTACTGTAGTCGTTCACAGATGAAAGAAACTTTTCCTTCATTATTTGTTCTCTACAATAGATTCAAAGTCTGAGTTTTTCTTGCTTTTCCTCTATTTGAATAATTTTGGTTGATGATGAGAATAATGATAATAACTGAGATTTAATAGGAGTTGCCAATCCCTTTAAGAGCCAAACTAATAGCATTAGTATATTAGTAATCCTACCAATACTCATTTACTGTGGACATACCTGTTGTTGAGGCTTCCAGACATGGGCAGAGAGGCAGTAGTGACGGTGGAGGGGTGGGGCAGGGGGCTGGAGTTTTGCCCCAGGCCGGGGGAGGATTGGATCACTCCGTTAAGAGCGCCCACGATGCCACTCATGGCAACATGGCCGCCCTGCAGAGCGCCCATCAGACCACCCACCCCCATGCCTGGCAGAGAGGGGTTGGCAGTGGCGTTGGGCTGCAGGGCCACACCGTTAACCTGCTGCTGCTGCGGGGGGCTGTGGGCCACCGAAGGGGGAGTGGAGAGGGAAGAAGTGCTGCTACCACTACTATGGCCACCAGACAGGAGATCCTACATGAGGTTTGGGGTGAAGGTGGAGAAAAAACAGCAATAGGGAAGTATTTACAAGTCCATTCCCCCCGCCCCAAAAACATATACATTTTAAAATATTAGTAAACAAGATGTCACTGCCGTAAGAAAAGCTAGTATCTCCAAAACGTTAACCACATAATTTAAAATAGACTATATTAACCCCCAAAGAAAACTTTTAATTTAATTGTTCTAATGTAACTATGTAGTCCAGGTCTAGTATACCCTTAGACTTTTTACAAGTATGCTTCTCTTTATTTATGGTACCATATAAATGTGACATTTGTTTATTAATTGTTATTAAATTGGTCAAAAACACTAAAAGTCATGCATAAGCAGTTATGACAAAAAAGGGCAACAGTAACCTGTTATGTGATATGAAGCTGACACGTTTATTGCTGACTGATGGAGAAGATAAAGCAAAGCAAGTAATCAGCAAGATCTGAACAGTATGGAAAAATATAGGCTCACTATTTTGCAAGCAACAGGTCACTGGTGCCCATTTTGTGTGTTATAATTGCTTATTATTGATTTTCATGGTAGACCTAATTAATAACCATTAATCAACAACTTTTAAGCCATTTATAACATTTTATAAGATGAGGCTTACTGTTATGTGGTACATGATCTATTCATTCAAGTGTTAATGCTAGAAGTATGCAAATAATTTTCAAATCACGTCTTCCAAGTTTCATCCATAACACAGCTGTATTTTGGTTTGTCTCTTTGAAATTAAAGTGGAGTGACGAGGATTTCTTACAGCAGCAACGAAGAAATCATGCATCACAGGCAGCAGACAAATCTACAGATTTGTTCAAATTTATCATTACATGACTGCCTGTACAAGTTAACAAGTGCGTTGGTATTCTATTGTAAGACTATAATGTTATTATGTATAACACTTTGACTCAACTAAACAGGTGCTCAGTCCCAGCAGATCTCATCTGCAGAGCAGGGGTAGAGGGAGTTACCTGAGTGGGCAAGGGTTGAGAGGAGTCTGTTAAAACACTGCTGCCTAGCTGAATGCTCTTGCTGTTCAGCATGTCTGGAGGAGAGAAAGATTTTGCAACTTCACATGAGAGTGGTGACCAGACAGGCTAGAGCTGGGGGAGGGAAGCTGCACCAGCAGTGCAGTGGAGGAGGGGAGACACAGAGTGAGTGAGGGTAAGAGTGGCGTTTGGGTGAGTGATTTAGTATGCTGACGTGTGCGTGCATGCGGTTAGGCCTGCAAAGCTGACTTGTATGCATGTGTGTAGGCCACGGGTGCCCAAACTATTTGTCTTGGGAGTGGGGGTGCAAAGTATTATGTTTGCTATAGCGCCTGGGCGGAAAGAACAAAGCAGCTAGCAACTCCTTAGTCTTACATCTTTGCGAATAGTAAACGTGTAGAAATCTGCGAGATTTGCTTTTATAAGGTCGACAAATGCTGTATCTATTTATTTATCAGGGACAATGTACATTACTTGTTTATCAGGGACAATGTACATTAATTAACAGGGGTGGGAGATGTAGTTAAAAAAAAAGTAACAAGACACTTCAAGACATTTTAATTATACACAGTATCACAATATTTCATTTTTCTGATGAACTGGATCAGAAAGAAGTAGTGACTGGTATGGCCAAAATGTTATATCACACTATAATTTAATTTGTGATTGCTTACATACATAGTTACAAATTAAACCATTTTATATGCTTAAGTAAACCTGTTTTTGTAGGTTAACAGTGGCTTAATCTGGGATGTCCCATTATATAACAATGTAATAAGTAAAATTTAAATTTTGTAATTGTGCAAAACAGTGAAAGCAAAACTGTACATATGCATATGTACAGTTTTATGTAGATAAACACGTGCCATTATTGTCTGTAACAGTAAACGGCAAAAACCATGCTTCATGTTGCTTAACGTCTTAACTTCTACAAAAGTGAAGTTGGCTTCTTTTTGGTCAGCTTTTGTTTCAAATGTTCTGTTCCACTTTAAAAGGAGCTGCAGTCACATTCTGGCACATATACAGGCACCAGAATGCAACTGC
Organism: Pygocentrus nattereri; assembly: GCF_015220715.1. NCBI lineage: Eukaryota > Metazoa > Chordata > Actinopteri > Characiformes > Serrasalmidae > Pygocentrus > Pygocentrus nattereri. The sequence goes on along the minus strand of NC_051234.1, from coordinate 20,255,430 downwards.
TGCAGCATTTGAGGTGGGAGGGAAATTCTGAATAAGAAGGCAACTTCAGCTTTTTCAAATTTCTCAAATTATTATTATGATATGTGCATTCAACACACTCATGCTTCTGACCATCAGACAATGATGAAAACCGGAAACCATTAAAGTTATACAGCTATCAGCATGCTTGTTTTGCGCACAAGGTCCTGATTGTGAGACAGGTCAACGATAAACACAACTTTTATTCATTATTTCACAATGGATGTCTGAAGTCGTGTCATTTTGTTGACAATGTCTTGCCTATATTAGGAAGTTATGTTAAAAAAAAACATTTCTAGCCAGATCAATTTTGTCCCATGTACATTTTTCCCAGAATGTCACTGAAATTGATGACTACAGAATGATGACCTGACTTCAGAAGTCTATTATGCTTTTGTAATGAAAAAAAAAAGCAGTCAATCAGTGTTCTAACTAACAATATCCACATTATAATACTATATTGTCCACCCCTATTAATCAAAGCAAAAATGTTCCAGTGTTAGCCAACAGGCTAATTTACAACGGTGGTCCCTGATATTCCTAGCCTAAACAAACACCAAGGCAAATTGCTTTGAATTCAGTGAAAAGATATTCTTCACACCAGTGGCCACTAATTCTCTTAAACCTGTATCTGGCTCATAATTAGTGGCTACACATGTGCTGTTACATTTGCGTTGTGGTCTTTGATAACAGTGCCCCTCTAAAATTAAGCTATGCGTACTGCAAATTTGGAAGAGAAAAAAAAATAAAATTGTTAAAAAAAAGTTCTCACTGGGTTAGAGTGTTGGTGGGGGTGGGATGGGACAAACAGCCACAGTCCCATTTTGGGCAGCCCTGGTGTGTACAATGTTAAAAATCATGGCCTATGGTATATGAAGGCCATATGTAATTATAATCTGTATGTTTGCATTGGTTAGAAGGTTTAGTCCTGCTCTATATCTGCACGCACTGCTGCCCTGAATGTGTGCGAGGCTAACCTGTGTGAGTATTGCTGGGGTACAGAGGGGAGGAGACGGTGGTGGCGGTAGTGCTAGCGGGAGTGAAAGGCACGGAAAGCTGGGCGCTCAGCAGCTGCAGACGCTCCTTCTTCATAGTTAGAGTCCGGATCTGCTCCTCCAGCCGGCGGTTCTCCATTTGTAGCTGATGCAGGGACTTCAGCATACCCAGCACTGCAAACAAAAACATTTTTTTAAAAATCAGGATGTCAATCTCTGACCTCATGAGAAATCAATTTGACTATGGTTCTCAGCTCATCATAAAATCTCAAGTTTCATCTCATTTTGACTGGATTATTTTGGAAGGATTCAGATTTTTATATTTTTTTATTTTGAAAAGGACTGAATGCACAAATGTGACTAGAGGAATTCTTCTCACAATAGTCTTGAAATTTTTTGTTTTGACAGTAGCCAGAGAAGTTTATTTTGGCCAAAAAATGCTTCCATACTGTTGTTTAAGACATTCAACCATTATCATTAGGAACATTCAGAAATTAATGCATTTCAACAGGTACCTTCAGATCGATAAGTCACAATTTATTTATACATCTCTATAAACAAGCACACACAAATCAGACAGGCAAAGGCCCAGGAGACATTACCTGAATATTGCTTTTTAGATTAATTTGATAAACTGTTCTTCAATAAATCGACTAACTAACCGTTACTCCTTCCACTATTTCCTTTTACTTTGCCTCATCACAGTAGTATCATCAAAGCTTCATCTGTGTAACAACCAATTTCTTTTATGATGCGACAAAACAACAGAAGCTACGTCGTCTCTACACCTCCTGCGGTATGCTGCAGTCTGTCAGAATAACCATGTTTATATGAATGTTATAGGACACTCTTGTTTTTAGTTGACTTAACTGACTTTTCGTACTATATGCACCGACTACAACTCAACTACTTGTTGCAGTCCTACTGCATGTCCAACATCTGTACACCAAGCAAAACATCAGCTCAAACTGCCTGACACAGCTATTCAAAGGTATGGGTCAGATACATGGCTAACAGAAGCTCTGGGTCTCTGCTTTTTAATAAAAAGCCTGCTAAAAATGAGTGGTTTGCCTACACATTGAGCTTGGTGCTAAAACTAATAAGTACAAATACACAGATTTCCTTTCATTATTAGATGATATAATAGGAGGAGGTCATTAAACCTGCCAGCTTGCTAGTCATTTTAATTTTTTTTTCCCCTTTAAAGAGGAATTGCACTATTGTTTCTTAATCTGCAGAATTCAATAGTTGAGATGTAAACAACCATTCAGAGAGGTGTGATGTGAAACTGATCATTGTAAAGAAACTTAGACTCAAATTTCTTTACAGTGGTGGCTATTTTATTCACTACCCAAAATCACAAATGAACCAACACTGCCATCTGAGTTTTTATAAGTAATGTTGATGATGGTAAAACAGCATCTAGAGGAGAGAAAAAAATCTTTTGGGCACTATGTTGCTTACAATACCCTGCATGCACCCTATGAACTCTCTACGATGAAGGGTTTTTAAAAATTAATTTTAGGCCATTGTATTATATTATATATTATAACCATGTCATGTAATAACTTTCTGTGAGGGAGTCTGAGGTCAGGTGTCTGGTTCCCATCACCAACGCTGTATGAAATTCAGACATGGTAATTTTCTCTAAAACAGAGTTTTTCAAATCAAACCACCCTGAATGACTTTGCTTATATCTCAACCATTTAATTTGACCAACTTTTTGAGAATAATTAGTGGAAGTATGCTTTAACTTGCAGAAAGAACACTACTAAAAAACACAAACCAAAAGACATGTTTTTGAGTCTGTTGCAGTAATGAAACCAGCAGCACAGAAGTAAATTTTCCTTCCACAACCAGTAAAATAAGGCCCCTTTTCAGATGACCTGGTTTAATACCAGTTACATTCAAGCAAAACCAAATGTTAACAAAACTGCTAGAACCACAAAGTTGGTTTCAGATCAGCTGTAAAGGGCACCTTCTACACAACCAGCCCACCACTTCCTGTTGAGGCCCCTTCACCCTGCCTGTTACATATCCCCCCAGTAGCCGCCAGTATTTCCTCTCACACAAAACCAACAGCTGCTACTCATAAAGAAAAGCCTCTGAAGCTCCATGTTCTACAACTGACCTAGACTCAGATAGGCGCTCGCGAGCACAGGAGCAGCATTTTTTTTCTCTTCCCTCTCATATTAGAGAAATTACGTGAGGAAAAAAATCCTGACAAGTAACAGGGCTTATAATTACTGTGGTAAATGAAATTAATTACTTAATTGGTTAATGAAAAGAAGTTGCCTTGTATTAGAATAAGCCCTGGGACTGGATGCAATTACAGACTTCAAATGGCTGCGCAGTTAGTTTGATTGACAAGCGGTGTAATGGGCCTTTTTATGACTGAAGGTGTAAATACATAAAGAAGGGATGTATGGACTCAATTATGCTGTCGGAAATAAAGAATATCAGAAACCTTCAGAGGCAAGAGAAGAGACGTTTCAATAATATTTTGATAAGGCTAAAATGCATTAGATTTTGTGAGGTAAGAACTAAGAAACAAAAAAGATTAAAACGCCACAAGTAACGATTAATGAACAAAACAGTGGAATTAGTCATCACTATTTGTTACAACAGACATCATCTGCAGCAAATCTACATATGACCGCACACTCAAAAGTCAACAAAATCATTAAATAAACAGCAACAAAGCAGTATCAATTGTGTTTCTGCACGCATGTATATGGATTAGGGCTGTCACAATTAATTAAAACGTGACTTATAATAACCACAGTAAATATTTATCTTTTCAGTGAATCTGCAGAAGTTACCTGTCCTGAGAGCATGAAGTACTCTTTCGAATTTGCAATTTAACTACCACGATCACTTCAAACACAAGATTCTATTTGACACTGGGTGAAGGGCCACTTAAGTTCTGCTTTGAACAGAATTATTTTGAACTTCGGTCAGTTTCTTGCTCAAAGAGTGATGTGTGTTCTGGTCAGAATTCTAGGGCTATACTTTGTCTCTTCTTCAAGAAATTCTGAAACAATGTAAAAAGAAGGTGGTGTTTTTAAATAGTGCAAAAAAAACAAAGCAAAACAAAATGTTAAAAACCGAGAAGCTTAATATGTTTTGATACAATGTCAATGATGTGCTTGCATGGACAAACGTGCCTCAGCGTTTGTGTGGACACCCTTACCATCTTCCTGCGATCCCTGCTGGAGGAGAAACTGCTGGCCTTCGTTCCACTGTCTCTCTAGTAGCTGTTCGATGCTGGTGGCCACCGGAGGCAGCGAGTCAGTGCTGGAGCTGAGCCCTGGGACCAGGGGCCCTGACGGGTCATAGCGGATATGCAGTCCACTTAACGGCGAGCTTAGAGCAGAGGGGGAAGCACAAGCACACAATACTGTTACTATTTAATACACAAGATCAGGATAATGACTATGTACAAAGAGCACTGCAACCAAAAGGAGTCCTTGTGCACACAATGCATTAATTCATTCATTAAAATGCAGTAAGGTGACTTGTAATCAGACCGGGATTTGTGCCAAAGGCCAAATTCCAGCCTTGCTTCCTCCAACATGCCTGGAGGTGTGTTTGTAGTCTGCTGGAGGTTTCTATGGAGCTGAAAAGGCCCTGTTCTACAGATGGACCCACCTACCAGAAACTGTTTCACTACCTCTGATCTAGCATCACTTTATCGTTCAAACTGCTCTTTCACACTAGAAATGGCACCAATTCTTTAACCAGTATCAGGCTGACACAAGTGGAAAATCCTGGATTGCATATTAAAGAACAAAAAAAAAAAAAAAAAAAAACCCTACCTAATTTGACAATATATCTACACTGAAATTTCACAGAACTGCTTATCACCCAACATAATGTAAACAGAAGTAAAGTAGGACATATAGCCTAATGTTAAGAACACAACGACACAACGGTCTGTCAATTATTACACAGCTGTAATTATTTGAGCTTCCTACACCTCTTAGCTTACCTATCATATGTTTACCTGAGATCAAACAGAGCACAAACTGGCTGTGTTGATCAGCTGAGTTAAGGATAATACAAGAAATCAGAAAAATATTCCTTGAGAAGAGTCAAGTATTATGACAACAGCACTTTTAACTTCTGACTGTTGCCTTTGAAGGGTGGCAGTTATAACATTTATTTGACTTCTGTTTATTTATTTGACTTTTGCTCATATAAGACCTTTAAGGGACTGCGATGAGTAGTGTTTAATTATTTGATGCTTGTTATTAACAGCTATTAACAAAGTTATTAACAAAGGAAGCAATGTTTACTGGTTTGTGTGTTCCTTGGTAAAACCTTCAGAGGTAAGCAGTGAATTATGTAATGTTAATTGTTGTTAAAAACCCCTTTAGAGGGCAGTAGGGAATAATGTTCATCTATTTGACGTTTAATAACACGTTTAGAGGTCAGTGGTGAGAAATGTTTCGTTATTTGATGTTTGTTGACGTTATCTTTAGAGGGCAGAAGTGAGTAAAGCTCAATTATTTGAGCTCGAGCTGTCTCTGTGGTGAGTTGGGAGCTACTAAAAGTATAGACAGCTAGGACTGATGAGCCAATTTGGCGATTTTAGGCTTTAATAGCTACATAAAAGACTGAACTGTTAATAGCAAAATTGTATACAGCAATTAAACAGCAGCCAACATTTCATAATAATGAGTAGCTCGCCAAGTATGCCAAGTACTGTACAGCAATTTAACTCGAATGGTCTAATTTTATACACATTTGCACTGCAGGGCAATATAAGTTATTTTATATATTTTTTTGAGAGTTTATCTGAATGAATAAACAAACTGCAATTTAGTTCATTTCCTCTTGTAGTACAGCGTTTGAGCAGGGTGCTTTTTAAAGAAATATCTGATCAATGTCTGCATGAGCCGGTACCTAAGGTTTTGGTATCAGCATCAGACAAAGCTGTAACGAAGAGGTGAGTCTAGTGAAAAAGCGCCGATCTGGATGTTTGTCTGTGACACTATAAATCTCTGCACGCCCCTGTTTGGACAGACAGTGATCTGTGTTATTATGAATGCGTCAGGCTCTGAGCTCTCCATCAGGGGCTTCCCCAGCGCATGTGAATCCATCTCTGGGGTAATTAGGGCTGGGCATGGATCGGCACAGCGCGCTCATAAATCTCCACCAAGCAACCGGCAAGCCGTAATAGCCTCTGTGGCTGCTCCAGCGTGGATCAAAGAGATAAAACGCAAAATGTTCACAGTTCAAGCACAGGTGTTGACCGAGGTGGAGGGCTTTTCATGTCGTTTCTGGATTCTTGCCACTCCTGCTTGGCTGACAGGCATGGACATGTATGTGCAAACACTTTTTTCTCTTCTGTAATGGTCCTTGACAAATAGATCTGCACGCTAACAAGAAGCTACCACTTCTCTTAACAAAAAAAAAAAAGAAAGAAGCCATAAACAGAGCCACAAAAAGATTTATCTACGCATGCACACAACACATTGGCAAAAACTGACTTGAAGCTTTACGCACTTATAAATGAAAAAGCACCCTTCCAAATAAAACTAGTAGTATTAGTAAGCAGACCAAATGAAACTATCTAAAATAATTAAGCAAATACTGACCACCCCAATATGTTAAATTTAATTAACTTGATTTACATCAAAACATTGAAGGTGGGGAAGAAACACTATCTTCAGCATATATCTCTACGAACGCTCTCCGGTCTCAGGACTTAAAATGCAGACACTGGCTGAAAAACTACAAAAATGTCCAAAACAATATAAATTTAAATGTTATATTTACCAGAATTTCAAAAATAATCAAATTGTTATCTCGTAAAGTACATCAGCTATAAGTGTGGATTCTTTTCAACACCTGAACAGCTCAAACTGATGCTCCTGTCATCTCAAATCCTGCAAGAACTGCTTCGTAACGGTGGCCATAGGAGAAACAGCTGAGTGGTATAAAATCCTGCTGGCCATACGGTGAGTGAGCATGGGGCCAGGAAAAGGGGGAGAAAGTCAAAGAGAGAGAGCGAGAGAGTGAGAGCAAGAGAGCGAGAGCGAGAGAGCGAGAGCGAGAGAGAGAGCCCAGAGGAGGGGAGTCCAGCGCTGGAATGTAAATAAGGGCTTACCGTGGGGAGAGGTTTGCCTTTGGTGGGGTTCCTCTTCTGGGGAAGCCAAGCCCACCATCCCCCAGCTCCTGATCTGAAAGGTAAACATACAGCAGATGATAAGGAGTCACCGTTGCACAGATATGCTAGTGCAATAGCAATGGAGGATCCAGGGAAATGGGGTAAAAAAATTAATGAGGGAAAAAAAAAAAAAAAAAAAAACATCAACAAAACGGACGTCCCGGTCCGCTAAAGCCGTCGGAACTCCCTCGCAGAAATCCATCTTCAGGCTGAAGTGCTGTCTCTGGCAGCTCAAGCTGCACACTGACACCTCCTGAGTGTCAGTGAGACGCTTTCTCTCTCCCTCTCTCTCTTTCTCCACCCCTCCTCCCTCTCTCTCTTTCTCTCCCATGGAGGCTCCCGCTGGCCTTGCCTGCAGGCCCCATGCCAGACACCGCTTTTCATTTTCTGCAGTGAAAGTAATGAATCACATATGCGCTTAAAGCCAAGCACAACCCTCCCTCTCTCTCCCTCTCTCTCTCTCTCCCCACCCCCCTCCAGTCACTGCTAGCCAATCCTACCACCCCCCCCCCCCCCCCCCCCCCCACTTCCTTTTCTCTACACCCCTCCCCCTCCCTATTTTCCCTCCTTCTGCCTTCTTCCTTTTTTCAGTTAACACTTTCCAGGCCAGCACACCAAGCCTGGCCCCAGTGCTATTCCTCCTGACCTCCCCCAGCGGAAACACACTGGACCGAAAACGCTGGCCTGCACGGTCAAAGCATCAGGGAACACTTTAGCACACCCTGTGCATGTCTGTCCGAGCATTGTCCCCTCCAGAACAAAATTAACCAAGACCTCTTGCTAAGCTAACTGAAAAGAAGGCTGTAAATACGCACTGATCTGAAGAATTGCAGAATCTATTATAATATGCAGTGTTCAATAACTGCATTTTTTAGGTCAAAAAAAAAAAAAAAAAAAATCTAAAAAAAAACCCCAAAAACTAATGTATTGCTTATTTCATTGTCTATACTACCTAAGGTTTGTATACAGTTTCTGCAATCACTTATGAATAAAATAAGTAAATCGTGGTGAGATTTCATATGACTTCTCAGGTGTTTCCTTATGTGCACAGCAGTAAATTGAAAACATGGAGCCAGGGTACTAAAGTAGAAGTTAAAACATCTCTATCTTAGCCAAAAAAAAAAAAAAAAAAAAATTCTTGGTCAAATGGCGTTTTATTTTCTAAGTGAAAAATAATTTAGCATCCTCTGCAGAGAACATACTTTTCTACACAATTTGTATGTATTTGCTGAGTTTAACATATATGGAAACATTTTTTACACAGGCTACATTTACACAGGCTACATTTTTACACAGGCTACATTTACACAGGCTACATTTCTTTTTTCCCCCCAATATGTAAAATCTGCAAAATAAACAGTAAATGTGCATTAAAATGTCCGGAAGTGTGTTCCATCAAAATGTCCTGAGGATATTCTGTTCTGTCTCTGTACTTGTATGATATAAAATAGTCTATATTCATAAAACTAAACAAAAAAGGAAAGAGAAATTGTTTAACATTAAAGACTTCTCTGTAAATTTTGTATTTGTCATTTTGTATTTCTCAGAAGTGTTTTTATGGGTGTGATGTAGGGTTCAACTCCCCTGTACAGAACGATGGCAATACAACCTTATTTGCAGGATATTTTTCCGTTTGAATTGTGAATAGGCATTTCAGAATTTAATTTTGCTTCAATTTATTTTAAAAGTGCAATGAAATTCTGGCTTTTTTTTCCCTCAATACACATTTCATTTTTCTGAGATTCAATGAGTTACAACAGATAAAAAAAAGGAATCAGTGGTACCATACCTAAAAATTAATATAAAAAACTCTACAGTGATTATTCATCTGTTGGTTTCACACACAGCGCTATGCTAAATCCATTTAAACAGGATTAATGAGGCTCTCTTCGTATAGTTCTTTAAGTAGAACATCGACGACATTCTGAGAAAAGCGCTTTGTGACAATGTGATAATTTATCACAACAGCAATAAATACTGTCATACTGACCACACCTACCATTCAAACAACAAATCAGATTAAATTTGATTCCTAAACACATGTGCTAAGTATCTCCTGTTGTTCAGGCAGCACTGCCTATATAGAGCTGCTGAGTAGGACTGGATTTTGCAATGAGGAAGAGTGGTGGTTTTTTTTTTTTAAGGAGTCCTCCTTCTTCTATTGTTGGCTAAAAGACCCTTTGACCTTCCTTTGAGGAGGGGGGCATGACCGATCCATTAGTTCTCAAAGGCCATGTCCCTTTCCCCCCCACACTCCTAAAAATAAATGCTCCTAACAGGTTCTTGGCTTTGACATACAGTTCTAGTATGTTTCTTTAACCAATCTATTCAGACTCTGCCCACAAACACAATATTTCAAAGAGGCAGTTGTAAAAATAAATAAATATATAAAATCTCTTTCAACCTAAAGGTAAATTGCAGTAAATAATTTTTTTTCAAAATATAATTGTAATAAATTGGAATATTTATTTTGTATGTATGAAAGATCACTGCTAGGATCAAACCAGAGTAATTGAGCTAACATTTGCAAAAAATAACATTCAACCTAGTAAGCAAATTGAGGCTCGCTAAATAATGTTAAGTTTCCAGTACTAAAATGCTACATTAACGACTGTGTTGCAGTAACGAATCGAAAACAGGCAGAACGGAAACAATATGGATGAATCTGCTACCATGCAACATGTTCCACAGTTTCTCATTAGGTTGAATGAATAACTCACTCTAAATGTAGGTATTGTGATATAAACTGAGTCTGTTCTACAGTTTCTCATTAGGTTGAATGAATAACTCACTCTAAATGTAGGTATTGTGATATAAACTGAGTCTGTTCTACAGTTTCTCATTAGGTTGAATGAATAACTCACTCTAAATGTAGGTATTGTGATATAAACTAAGTCGGGTGAAACAATTTCTCATTAGGCTGAGTGATAACTCAATGTAGTTACTGTTATGTTAACTGTGAGCTCTAGTTTCCCCATTTTTTTTTTAAACAGCACTCTAAAGCTTGTCCAACCTGGCATCAGCAGCAACAAAACTATTTTTCTAGAAATGGTATGATGTTGCTCCACAGAACACTTTTTGGTCCCTTTTTATTTTTTAAGAAGTGTACTCTGCTTTTCTGCAGAGTCCCACAGTCAAGGCAGGGAAAGACTATGGGAGGGGTGAGAGTGACCCAAAGGTATGCCTGAGCCTTCTAACTTCAGGGTATCCCCACTGTGTCATTGCACAGTCACTGGCTAGATTAATGAAATGTTTGAGTGCTAACATGCTTCATTTAACAGGTATGCACACTTTCTACTCGTCTGTCCTGTGGAGTTTTGTTCTCTCTCTCCCACTCTCTCTGAGATTTGGGGAGGGGGGATGTGAGGGGTTCCGCTGACCACACATTCCACGGGCACAGGCGCGCAAGGAGAATGCAGAGAAGAGAAATAGGAGACGGAGAAAATGAGGAAAGATTTCAGATAGTGGACTCCATGCTAGAGGGACGCAGGCAACTGGACAGTTCCTACCTTAAACCTTCGTGTTTATTAGGGCCGCTTTGGCATTGCTTCTAGTAGGACTCACTTTATTTGATTCATTTCACTTAATTAAGCAAAACTAAAAAAATTAAGAATTAAAAATGTCTGTTTGACAGCCTTAAACAATATATATATGGGACTTTGGATAACAGACACTTTTACATGTTCACCTGGCACAAACAGCTTAAGATTTAAAAAAAAAAAAAAGAAAATTAATTTTAATTAAATTAAATTAATTAATAACAATAAAAACTTGCTAATATGGTTCAGAAGAAACCAGCCACAAAAATGTAGCTATTATTTAATCATAATCAGTTAGTAAAGCTCTGTTCAACTGAAACTACCACAGTCTGTGTTTCACATTATACGCTTACATCAGTCAATTTGAGCTGTTAGCAGAATTTATAGCTCCTTATAGTCATTGGTGACAAAATATTCATACTGGTCAGATGAGTAAAACACACTGTATGAAAAGAGTGATTAAACTGTATGTGCCTCACCTGCTGGAGAATTCTCAGATTGGGCGATGAGGGCAGCCATGGCAGAGGTTGGGTTCAGCCGGTTTCCAAACATATGGGAAGGTGCCATGTTAAAAGGTCCTGGTAATGAGTTTGACTGTGGCTGAAAGAGAGAAAAAGGAATTAGGGCCTTAACTACTATTTATATTAATTAGTTATATTATCAAAAAATTCACCAATTAGTGGTAAGTAATGATTGTATTTATTTATTTATAGGCAAAAATTGGACAGTTGGAAAGTGTAGCTACAAGGATTTCTCTCTCTCTCTCACACACACACACACATATATATATATACACACACACACACACACACACACACACACACTACAAAATTTTATATTTTCTGTATGCTGCCTACTATATATATTTTATTTAATTTTCTTGCTTTAAAAAATCAGCTTTTAAAATATTTGTTAACATATTATGAGAAAAATATAATCTAGCCAGGTTTTTAAAAAGACTTTAATTTAATAAAATATAAAACAATCAGACAAGAAAACAGTAGAATTTGAATTTTGCAAACTGTCAACACATTCTTTAAGAAGGTAAATTGTAATCAATATACATTTTTTATAGAGTTCATTCAAGTTATACTGACAGCTTTAGCACACACATCATGTAAATTGTGTGTGTGTGTGTGTGTGTGTGAGTGAGAGGAGAGCGAGAGCGAGAGAGAGAGAGAGCGAGAGAGAGGTGTGCGCGTTTGGATATATGTGCGGGGGGTGTGGGGGTGTGGGAGGTGTATTAGTTTAATAAAGCACCATGCTAGCTGTATTTCCTGTAAGCTCGGAGGACTGCCTGAGCCTCAGCAGACAACAGCAGCAACACAGACCATGTGCTTCTAATGCTAATTATTTAATCCAATTAAACCATTTCCCTAATTGGAGGGAGGGGTGCAGAAGCAAGACAAAATGTCAAAGCATCTTTATAATGCAACTGAGAACTAACTTCCTAGAAATCAAGATATTAATTTTCTATTAAAATACTATGTAAAATACTATTGCATAAATAATAAGGGTGTAATGAGGCACAGATTTCATGACTATGTGCACTTCACTTTTTTCCTTAACATATACACTTGATACACAAGTATCTAATTCTTGTGCTTGTCTCTTTTAGGAATATAATCGAGTGATTAACATAAATTGTATTGGTTTCCACTGTTATGTCAGCATATTGGATATACCATTTTTAAGAGTATATAATCAGAATGCATTCAACGCATTCAGACCAGCTTGTAACCAAAAAAAGAGAGAAAAAAAAAGAATATAAATATGCACAGCATAGCGCTTAATAAATACATATTTATTAATGAAAAATATATAATTTAAAAACATGGTTAAAATGATATTATTTCATATTTATGTGCACATTCCAATCTAACGTCCAGTCATTTCTGAGTTTGCAGGGAAGGATAATTTAATAAAATTGATAAAAACATTTTTACATTTTACTTAAACCTAGAAATCCAGTAGAATTTTATTCAACTGTAGTTTGAAATACTTATTAGAGAGCTGTGTTTGCTATCTTCATCTCGTCCTTACATTCCTTGCTGACTCTGTAACACTGATCCTTCATTCTTTTCCTGTTAGAAACGCTCTCCCCTTCTAACACTCGCTCTCTCCAGGCCAGCGTCCGGGCCTTTGGCCAAATATGTCAAGAAAAGCCCAGCAGATTATGAATGGAAACCATCGGAATCCAAATTTGTTGCATAATCCGCTCTGGTAAAGATGCCTTCACTGTGCCTTGATTTATACTATTGTAGCTTGGTTTTGTTTCATTTTCCTCCAGACAAAAAAAGAAAAAAAGAAAAAAAATCTATTAAAAAAAAAATCTATTATCTATTATTAAACAGGGTTTCTTTATTAACTTGAGGGGGACCATCAGAAGCATAACTAAATTTATTTATGCAGGAAATGTTTCATTCAAAAATGCTGCATCTCCATTAGTCACAACTTTGGATATAAACACATTTTTGGAAAGAGTAACACCTAAAATGTATAAAGCACAACTGGTTTATTCTTCTATTAAAGGTAGAATTATTCATAATAGAGCACTGGTATTTATTGCATCCATGAAGTTAACTCCTAACAATGTAAAAAGGAAATTCTTGAAAGTGGTCTAAAGCATTTTGGGAAGAATGGAGGAAAAAAAAGTTTTTTTTACATTCTCTAAAAACACACAAAATTCTGTCAAATTCTAAAGGGAGAAAATAGTTAACATTGGTATCTTTGTCCATATCCTTGTAACAAAAAGACAAATAACATACTAGGCATATTTGTGCTTGTTCTGTTTTCCTGTTGTATCGCTTTAGAAATGTTCAGAAATGGCTCCACTGATGACGATTCTAATGACTATTCATTAGAATATATCAATTAGGAATTATCACTGAACTGATATTTACACATTTTTGTCTCAAACGGAGGCAAACACTCTGCCTTCACACATAAGCAGATATCCATTTTAGGATGCATGATATCTGAAACATACTTGTATGAGCAAATATTTGCTTTAAAACAATATTGCACACACTGTTAGATATGACTGATATCTCAAAGCAATATTTGATGTGCATCAGTCTACAGTTCCTATATCTGTATATCCCTATATATTGTCCAGAAAAAAAGAAAGAAAACAAAACCCAATTTCCTTTAGCTTTTTGAGGTCTGAGGTACCTACATTATTTACCTTCTGTGTCCACATTATAACCTTTAAAAGGTCTTCAGCACCTAAGCACACTTTTCAGACCCATTCAGCTCAGCACTGTTTTTACTACCAAAATTACCATCTATCTTTAGAAAATACAAACATATAGTGAAAAAAGCTACAAATTTCTTATTTTCCAAAAAAAAAGTCCATTATCTTGAGACAGCAAAGTTTGATTCCAGATTTATCCTGGATGCCTTCAGCAATTATTCTATTCCATCTCCAGCACACCTGATTTAACATAATTAAGTACTGATTAGATAAACCAGTTATTGGATGATAACTACAAATAATACTAACTTAAACACATTGAGAGACATGAAATTAATACTTATTGCATTAATATGATTTGTATTCATTGTAATAAGTGTTTTTCTCTGCAAATAAACACTTACTGCCAAGATTAAAAATAGATCAAATTTTTCAGACTTTTGCTTTGTAATGCACAATGTCATCAAAATCCTACCATTGGCAGACTTTGCCTACATTTCAAACTGATGTTTGTTTGTATTTATTGTACTCTGGAAAAGCAGAATGTACAGATGATAATGGGTTACTGCACTAAAGTAACTGCATTTTACTGCATTTGCAACTCCTTTACAAATAAATGTTATATTTTGCTCCAAGTTAATTCAAGTGGTTAACATTTCAATATTTTAAAAATGTTTATATTTCAGTATTAGTATATATCAGATACTGGCATTGTTCTACAATTCCCATATCGGTCATCTCCACCACAAACACTGAAGCATTAAGCAACAGTGTATGGCTACAACTGTATGGCTAAATTATCACATGCTTGTCGCAAACCATGTTACGTAATAAGGCACCCTTTATCTGGGTAGTCTCCTACAGATTATTTACAATTCCTCAAATTACAAATAAACTACCTGATAAACTGCAGCTAAATTTTCACAACATTAGGACTGGAAGTGTTATGTTTAGGATTAGGTTTATGTTTTGGGTGGAAGATTTACAGAATCTATTACATTCAAGTTCAGGTTCAGCTGCATTTAAAAGATATTTAGCTGAAGGAGCGTACACTGAGCATTACAGTGGAATTTCAAAATGTCCTACTAAGTAGTCAATAAATTACTTGCTTATACAGTTTGACACTGTATGACATACTGTTATCTACAAACATGGATAAAAGTACATCACAAAACTAAGAAGAGCAGCAGCAGTGTGTTTTGAAACCTGAATTTTGTGCATACTTAGAAAACGTCCATTAGCTTCATTAGGGACAAAACAAAAAAAAAATTAAGACACCAGTTATGTTTACAGTCAAGGTGAGGCAGTTCACAATGTAAAAATAAAAAGAGGATTTGTGGCTCATTTTCCCACGTTTACCACGTTCTTTCCCCTCTCGTGCACTTTTGTCACGTTTTTCATTCCATTTCATCTTGTTATAAAGCATAGTGCTCTCTCGCTCCAGCTACCCAGCCCCGCCCCTCTGCCATTCTTTCAGCCAGTGTGAGGAGCAAAGGGGCGACCGTGGGGATGAAACGAAGTGTGAACAGAGCCCCTCGTCTCCCAGTGCAGCCCCCTCTGTCCAGCCTGTCAGCTCCCATCGCGTCAGAGTGCCGAGCTCAAAACCCGCACAGGGCCAGCCAGCCAGCCGGATTGTTCTAGGCTCACTGCTCTTTGGGCCATTGTGGGAGGCCAAGGTGTGCTCAACATGTGCGCTAGGGGTCAAAGGTCAACACTGCTCCTTCACCCACTAAAACATCTCCCGTCTTTCCATTCCCACCCACACCCATATAGCGCACCAGGAAGGAGCGATCTGAACTTGGAGGTTTATCCAGGTTTATTTCTACATTTTAAATGTGATCAGATCAGAATAATATTCGGTTTCATTTTATTTAGATTGTTTGTACAGTATATATTTAAGTATATATTAAAAGTAACTTCCTGCTGAATGTGAAAAATTGTTAAATCTAACCTTAAACCTAAAGAATATATCATTGCAGTCAAAACAAAAAGGAAAATCTCCCTTTCATTTGGTGGATTTTTAAATTAAAATTTCCAGCTGATTTGTCAAAATTTCATAACACTCTAATCAATAGAAATAGTCCAAACAGACTTGCTTACAGTGAAAGTTTTTTAAAGTTGCTTTTTAAACTGTCTAATATTAAAATAACCTATAATTACAGTGTGTAAAAAATTCATAATGAACAGATCGACAGAAATGCTTCAAAAGGATTTAGCACAAAATCTTTAAAAAAAAAATTTGACAGTTACTTATGTAACTTTTTTGGATATTCAAGGTTTTGTTACAACAGTTAACGACTCGTTACTTGTTTGGGCTAAAGTAAATATTTAATATTTACTATGTTTATTTTATAATTCAAAAAAAAAAAAAAAAAAAAAAAACAGTTTCGTGTATTTTTTTCATTGTTTGTACAACCTGTTACTCCAGGAATGTACATTTTTAAAATAAGTAAACGAACTTGCTGATACCACACACACACACACACACACACACACACAGGCTTACAGCCTGGGCTAACAGAACACTACCCTGTATGCACGCACATACAGAATCCTGTGTAGCCATACAGTGGGACGCTAATGGGGGTGGGGGTGGGGTGGGGTGGGGTTGGGGGGACAGTCGGACCCCCAAGGGCCCTTCAGCGTTAAGGCCATCAGTGGCCTCTGCTTCATCTCCTAATGCCAGGCCACCCTGCCTACAGCGATGGCAGCGGCCACGCAAACAAAAAACCCGTTGCTAGGAAACGGCTCTCAGGTCAAGACAAAGAGGCTGGGGATCAGAGAGCAGACGAGCTGGTGCTCCGTCAGTAAACAAAAAAATGCAGAAGGCCCATCTGGAATGAGCGTGTGTTATGCTAAAGAGTGAAATTTCCCGACTGTGGCAAACAAAGTGCGTACAACATGATGAGTTAGCAAAACACAACCAAGAAACATAGAGGAAAAATAAAAATGAAAAATGTCCTATTATTCTTACCATATTTCTTTGAAAAAACTAATTGCTGATGGCTAAGACATAACATTGTTTTAGAGCACCATTA
Organism: Pygocentrus nattereri; assembly: GCF_015220715.1. Classification (NCBI taxonomy): domain Eukaryota; kingdom Metazoa; phylum Chordata; class Actinopteri; order Characiformes; family Serrasalmidae; genus Pygocentrus; species Pygocentrus nattereri. Next base: position 20,238,469 of record NC_051234.1, on the reverse strand, counting down.
ACATGTTCATGTCTAAATAGTCATATGTAAAACAACTTGCATATTATGTTGACTTTGCAAAATATGCAAAATATGATATTTTCTACCAGGAGCACAATGGAATTTTTATTTATATTATTTATATTTATATGCACAAATAAATACATAAGGTGAATAATGCAAAATAAGTTAAGCACGTTAGCCTTGCATCATAATACTAAATAGCCAGTCACCTCTTCTTTTGATGAAAATCTTTGATTCATGTTACTTAATCAAGCAACTCATTTATGTAGAATGTAAGTTTGATTGGCCAGTTTGGCCAATCAAAGCGAAAATAGTAATTTAATGTAGGGACTTTGGCTAATACAACATACTGGAAATGTGCTAGTGTTTGTTTATACCACACTGATCTTTGGGCTATAAAATCGGTCATCGGCCAACTGCAAAAAGAAATCTGAATCTTTCAGAAAAATTCAGGCTAGCTGAAGTAAAAGCAGTCAATCAATCAAACACAAGTTCTGAAGACGAGAAAAAAAACCCCACAAATTAAAATAAAATACATTCAAAAGCAAAAAAAAAAACTTCATTCTTGACTTTCTCTTTCCTTCCAAAGCTGCTAATAAGACTGTTTTTTTCCTCACGGCCAGAGCACAAGTCATGGCTTTTATTTGGCCTCGCTGTCAGTGTGCAGCTTCACTCCGGCTGCGTGACGCAAACACAGCTTCAATTATGTCACCGATCACCCATTGACCAAGCGCATTTATATAAACAGCCTAGTCATAAACACCCTGAATTTCTCACAAGTGTGTCTGCTAGCATTAAAAAATGAGCCTCAAAACGATACAAACTAACCTTCTCACTATATTATTCGGCCAAGGAGAATCAGCGTCGTTGATATGCTGGTATGTTAGTGTGTATGTAGAACATGCTGTACAGATCTAGTGCAGCTACCAGGGTTATTCACAGAAATGTACATATAAAACAGAAAAAAGCTATGAAGAAAAATACAGAAATAAATGGATAAATTACAAAAGGTTGCACCCGTGCTCTCCAAAAGATAATCAGTATTTGCGCCATTAAGGGGCTCCTACTGTAAAGGTAAGCATAATTTCATATAATTGGATAATTGTGTGTGTAAACCAGCACCAGAAAGCTGTATAAGCTGAAAGTCCAGCTAATTAGTGCTAATAATATGACTCCTGAACTCTGCAGTACAGATGTGTGATACGGCCGAAATACAGGATTACAATGCTTCATTTTCACAATACATGATGTGTCATCATACTTACTTTTTCTGACTTCTGATCAGTCAGAACAGATAAAAAGGTGTAAAATAAAAAAAAAATCTATGAAAAACATCATTTTTATGTAAAATTTCATTCAAAATTTCATTCATTTTCTAAATCAAATTAAACAAAACTAATTTTGTTCTCTTGGTAGTGAAACATGCAGTTGATCATTGAGCACTGACCATGATATGCTCAGACAAGTGTCACTATGACGTAATACGATAACGATAAATTGTGTCATATCGCCAAGCACTACTTAGAACATCAAAAAAATCTTAAAGCATTAGTCGTGACTTCTTTTTCCAGCTGAATATTAACAAAGGTTCTCCAATCATAGAAATACTAGTTTCCAACCATATGAATCAAAACTACTGCAGCCACATAAAAAAGAAGCCTAAAAAAGGGCCAATCACAGTAATGGCCAAATATGAGCACATTTGTGATATAATAGGCAAACCATCAGACAAAGTATGGACACTTCTATAAGGCACATGAATAAGTAGCTGGTCTGTCTATTATACTCAGAGCAGCTCCAGTTCTAAGAACATTATGGACCTTTCATCAAACTGGATCATTCATCAAGAAAAGCAGTGTCTTGCTCTCACCACACCCTCTGCATTTCACTGCACTAAGGTCTATGCTTTGTGCTCAATACAATAGATAACGCATTTTTAAACAGTAGCTCTGTTGTAACTGATTTTCAAATCTTATGCTGAAAAGGATGGTTCAAGCCATGAATACTAAAATCAAATCATACAGCCACCAACAAGCAGCCAGCAATGTCATACTAACCACTGGCTAGAGGCTTAGTAAAGTTTGCTTGTGTTATTAAGATCAGCTCTTTAAAATTTCTGACACCATTTTGACACACAATGCTGAGGTTAATAATGGGGTAGTCTCCACATGTGTTTTTTTTATAGCTGTTTTTGCAGCCAGCACACCAGCTGTCTCAACACCTAATTACTTGTTTTCTTGTTTTCATAAATCAATTTATTAGATTGCTTTGTTCTGTTTAAAAAGCTTATTTTTTAAATGTCTTTCATTGCCTTTTAAATTGCTAGTTTTAGACGCCTCCAAACTGGTGTTCATTAAGCACTTAGGACTTTTTGTGCACCTGCTTTGCATATAAACACTGCTGTATGTTGGAAAGTACTACCAGAACGTCGACAGTCTAGTGATATTTCTCATAAAACTGGTCCAACTGTAAATCAAGAGGTGATTGATCCACAGTTACTTCTTATCTATATTTGTGGTTAATTTAACATGCAATGTCTTCAGTCTAGCTCCTGAGGTCCCAGCCAATGGGAGAGCTCACCTGGCTTATCTACTTAGATACCTCAGAAAAAACTATTCTGACTGGATGATTTTTTTATTGAGTCTTTCAGTAATTAAACTTTATTTACAACCAAAATTATACTAAGAGTAACAATACAATACTTGCAGATACAACAAGCCTGCTTATTCTACTAAATAAAAACTAACTAAACATTAAAGACACGTATTATGGTCCCATAGAGGGATTAGGAGAAGTTATTTAAGAACTTTTATTTTTATAAGTGTCTCAAGTCATTTTTTTCTGTCTTGAATGTCATTCCATTGTATACTTTGAAATAATGGGGGGATGGGATGTGCTTCTTGATCTTGAAATCTAAACTGTTTGAGTTTTTGTGCTGTGTTTATATACTTACGAGTGTGAAGGTGGTGCTGGTGAAGGGGGCTGGTGGGGGCAAGGATGACAGGCTGGGCATTGTGGTGACTGCAGACTGCTGAGTGGGCAGTTCTGAGCTGGACACAGACAAACTGCCCCCGAGCACTGCGCTGGGCAATGGGCCGGCTACATCACTGCTGCTGGAGTAAGTAGCTGCAAAATAAATAGGGAAAGTATTTAAAAAACTTGAAATACATTCAGAGCTGAAACCTAAACAACTAAACAGCAATGCATAGTGCATGTTATATAGTGTGGAATTGTCACCCTTAACATTAAAACTGATGCGTGACAGGGCTGCACAATATATGGTCTGATAATTGTTACCGCAATATTGGCCTTTGCAATAGCGATATTCCAGTAGGGTACACTATGCAAACTGGCTCGGCTTTGATGAACTAAGGTATTGATGAAATCAAGCCAATTAAATTACTGTTAGCAAAATAATGTAGGCTGATCTTAATGTGATACGGTTTCTCCCAAGCATTTAACACTTTCACACTTGCAACAGAAATCAATGAAATCGTAATATTGCTATTTTGCCAATGACAAGCACTATTGTGAAGTGACATGCAACAATATACTGGGTAACACAGCGGTTGAGGCATTTTGTGCTGAAATCACCACCACCCTCCTTCTATCTATACCTCTCTGTCTGTCCCCGTGTTGAACTTTGAGGACTGTAGCCAGTCCATCCTGGGCCTCTCATTACAGCAGATACAGGCAGGACACAAAGCAGACCTCAATGTACACACACGCACACACACACGGCCTGCCACTGACCCAGAAAGCAGCGTTTAGAATCTGATGACTCACTATGAGCTCTATAGGTGCAGGAGCAGGGGGAGGGGCTATTTACATTCATGTGACAGCCCATCACACACACTCACTGTTTGTTGGTGTTGTTTTACTGAATCCCCCCACCCCCTTTCTCCCTCTTCACCCACCCCCACAAATATAACCCCAACTGATGGCCCAGGCTGACCCTCGGAGGAGCAAGAGAGGCCCCCTTTGGCCCACAAAAGAATGAATGGCTTGCAGCAGTGAACATTCACTACATGAACAAGGCCACATTGTTAAACAGAGAGGTACCACGTGAACTCAAGCATCAAGCATGAACTATAGCATCAAGCACCAGCCCATCTAGACGCATCCAGAGAAAAATGTAAACTTTGTTGTTATTTTTCCCCTTAGCCAATGTGCCATTTAAAACATGCGTACCAAAAACTTTTTTTTTTAATCTAAATGTTTAAAAATCTTAATGTCAAAAGGATCATGTTTTAGATCATCCTAAAGGAGTACTCCAGACAAAACCTAAACAAAAGTAACGATTATTACACCTGCTGTAAACACGCTTACTCTCCATTTACAGTAGTGCCACAAAACACAAAAGAAGGAAATTTTCCTTCTGATGATGCATCCTGAAGGTGTGCTTTTCCCATCCCCACTTGCTGTTAGGGGTGTAACACGGTTTAGTTCACACTACGGTTTGGACATTCCGTAAAAGGTTGGTGCAACTCCCAAATGCAAAAAGCTAGGTTTCTTTTCATTTATTTTGAATACACAGTAGTTCAAGTTAAAGGTTGTTCCACCTATTGTCAAATGGCCCCTCTGAAGTAGCTGGTACAGCCTGTGGTGTATTAAGCAGCATAAACAGTCAACACACACACACACACACACACACACACACGTATAGACCATATTTTTATATAGGGTTGGGGAAAAAGGCAGCAGGATTATAGCAACAGCTATAAAATTGAAAAGCATCTCATGTTATAAACGTACAAAGCAAATAGAATAACAAAAAAATAAATCTTGTGCATTAGGAGCAGTGTTTCAAAAGGATAAAACTGATGCTAGTAGGGAGGGACAGCGGGTATGACCAGGCAGAATTTTGCAATTTAGCATTTCAGTCTCCATTGCTGTCATAGTTTACTGAGAACCCAAAATTTTCCCACACAGCTGAAAAGCAGCTGGGTCTTCGAGCTCATGTGTCATCTGCACTTAGTATAGTTTGATTCACTCAGTCAGATGTCAGTCAGCTTGAGCTAAGTTTAGCATGGCATATTGCTACCATGCTAATACGTATCATCACATTCCTACTAGCTGGCAAACGCAGTGGGAAGCCATATAGCCAATGTTAGTGCTAAGAAGCCTTTACAGCACTAGCAGTGATGGCTGTGTGGTGGTGACATCGTTTGCAGCAGCTTCACATATAATGTAGGGGTCCTTTTGTTAGAGCAAGTCATATTAATTTAAATTGATTTATTATATTTAGGCTTTTCATACTGATTTATTATATTTATAACATAACTGGGGACTTTTTTGTCCTTGTACTTGTGGTTTCACTGTCAAAAATGTTGTACATGGTGGGCATTTTGCCCTTTGCTCCTGAGCAAAGTAATAGCAAAATCCTATGTACAAAAACTTGAAATCAAATTCCCTTTTTTCTTTTGACTTACAATATCAAATCAGTAGCCATTCATCACATGAACTTGTTTTAAAAATATAATTTAATAAAATCAGGTCTCACTCAATGCATGAACAACTAATCTTCAAATAATCAATTTAATTTGGAAATCTGGTTAATAACTTAACATTTACCCAAAAAAAAAAAAAAAGGTCATCCAAAGCGGCATTTGATTAGAGTTTACAAGATGCAGGGGGCCAAACAAAGCAAGGACACACAGCTCCCTGCTATCTGATGAGGATCGAAGTGGCCGATCGACTAGGTCTTAAGATCTCCTGCAAAAAAACAAATACCTTTATCAAATCAGGAGAGAGAGGGGAAATTTCAAATTAGATTAAGCAGCATTTCAAGTCAAGCTGCCATCCCCCCATTGCAGAAAATCCATGCAGGTTCAGAGAGAGGTTAATGACGAAGCCCAAGTCCTGATAAGAAACCTCACAACTTGCTTAGAGTATTTCCCCGACTCAACATACAAAAGTCAAATATATGGGGCATTGAGTGGGTCTTTTATTTGAATAAATGTGATGGAACTGAACTTGTGACCCAGTGAATGGCTGCTGATTGACATTCTGTATGAACAGGACAAATGAGATGTGATAGTTCTAGTAGATACTAGTTAAATTCAATACGACAATGTCGAAGTCGATACACATTTTTTTGGTTCTCTGCAATATAAAGAAAAAAATTTTTTACACATTAAAAATTGATTCTTGATTCTACAATTTTTTTTATTAAAAAACAAAAAAGACTGGCTACACCCAGATGTCAATGGTCACTGACAGTGGTTCCCATGAAAGACAGTAAAATAAAGATACTCAGAAGAGTGTGAGGGGGATACTGGTGGTCTGGTTTTGAAAATAGGCCTGAAGCAAACATAAAATCAATGTTAATTGTCTCTTTGTTTACTGTATGCAGCTATTAACTGCTTTTCATAGTAGCCAAAAAATGCACTTTCTGCTTGTTTGAGGAGCTCTGTCAGTTAAACTATGCAATGTTTTCTCCAATATTGAGGGGACATATTTTGATTGAAGCGTACATGATTTACAAAAACTTGCTGTTTGTAAGTTAGCAAGCACAAGGATTTTTTAAATTATATATTTTACTGCATCAGGTGTATAGGACAGTTCAATATAAGCAAAGCTATAGTACCAGTCAGAAGTTACAACTTTGTTGTTTTCTTAAGACCCAAAATGTGCTCAAAAAAAATGTATTTTCATTTACACTCTTTCTACTTTTTCATTGCACTCAACTGACGAAAACACATTCTGTTTGCTGTGACCTAAAACATATGACTGAGAAAGTAAGCAATTCTGGAGCTTTATGACTGAAATAACTTTGCCAATAATAATAACTGCAGGTCTATTAGAACTTTTTGATAATATACAAAAATTGGTACACAGTACCACAGTTTGTGATGCCATTCATCATTGATTCTGTTAACAAACTGACGCTTTCTGAGTGCAGCTATTCCACAATAAAAGAATAGCTTGTTTTAATTGTACTATTTTGTTTCCTCTTAAATAAATAAATATTTAAAAATCACACCAAAGAGAGACTAATGTTATATACTTCCTTCAACAATGTCATTTTATGGAATAGAATGTTACCTTGGATACAGTACACTTCTTGTCTAATGAGCATCAATATCAAATAAATAAATAAATAAATTTTAAAAAAAAATCTCCAAAAGTTGTAGACAACACATTGACCAGCACAACGATTGGATTTAAAATGGAGTTTTGCTTACCTTTGTTTACACACAAGAAAGCTTTTATCCTCAAGTCAGCGTGCACATATTCTAACGAGTACAAATGCACAGAAAGCAGAGCAAAAGCTTTTATCATTCTTGGTAAGTACTGTTCTCAATTTGTTAGTGTTGTGATGATAGAGCCTTCTGGAAAACTGCATTTACTGGTTGAAATGTATTGTATTTTGTTCTGTTTTTGCCCTCTACATGTGCCATTAGCATGCTAAACGCTAGCCTAGTGCACAGAAACTTCCCTATGTCCAAAAAGCACAACCATTATGAGCCATCTAAAGTAATGGCCTGGTGAACAGAGTAGCTTGTGGTACATGGATGCAATTATAGTAGTAAATGCATGTGTTTTGTCTTTATATGAGGCCACAGAGCTTCATCACTAAGTAGTGGATGTGCAGTTTGACCTGTGCTATAAAAGAGGAAGAGAGGAGTAATAACTGTAGTTTTCAAACTCAGACTGCAGATTAAGAGTAGATGACATAGCATAAATATAACATCACAATACTTTGCAGAGAACACAACATAAATGACAATATTTAGGTCCTCCGAGAACTTTTTGTGAATAAGCTGGAACAAAGACAAAAAGTAGCAGCAAAACTGTGCGGTTTATGAAAGACCATGAGTAGATGATGTATTAAAGTCAATGTTCGCAAAAATAAACTATTTTAGAAGGAGCAGAAGGACAAGAAATAAAATAACCGGTAAAAATGAATAAATTAAATAGGATAATGATGTAATCAGCTGTCATCCGGTCTGCTGGGTGTTACTATACACTTTGTAGTTATTCACGTTATTTACAGGCTTTCTATAATTGATCTAAATCTGTCTTTGTATGACCACACTCATACTCAGAAAGCGTAGCATGACAAAATCTGATCACGATAATGACAAAATCAGAGATACACCAATCTAACTTTTCCTCTCTCGGTACAGATTGTAATACCTGAACCAAGGAATCAGCAGATACCAAGTACCAATGCTTTTGCTCTATTAAGACCGTCGTGTTTTGTAGTTGCAAGCTACACAAACAAATATACAGATGAGGTAAATGTACAGCAGTTGAGAATCATGCACCACTGTTTTAGGATTATAGAATTTTGAAAAAATTTCCATCTGACAAACGTTGGTAGAATTGCACACTTACAATTTTATAACAGTATCTTTACAAAAAACAGTACTGAATGTGGGACGGTCAAATCTAGCTGATACAGTTTTCAGTTTTATAAGATCAGTACCGACTGATCAAATATCAGGGCTTGACATTAATCTTTGTCCGAGACAAGTGAAAGTTTGTGTAATACAACTGGATGATGGATTTATTTGCCTGAGCAGTAAACATATGATGGAAAAATAAACAGGCTAACAAACTACTTTACAAACCCGAAAATGAATGTGTTCTGCGAGGAGTGAACACTTTAACAGATTATAGCTTAAATGTGGTTATTAAACAGCAAATACATTTATTTCTCGAGAGCTTCACTTCAGCAGCAGCAGCTAAGCTAAACCGTCAGAATGGTTTTGAAATCTCCACAACCTGGACAAGAGCCTGATATAGCTTTGATATATCAATCGGTGTGAAAAGCTAATAGGTACAATTCTAAGAGGGAATAAAGAATGATTCTCACTTAGAGGAACAAAAGTCTTCCGAGTTTTAATACATAATTTTGTGGGTGGTAAAATAATAAAGTGGACAACTTGTACCCATCACCACTACTGTGAACAACTCAGTTTCTGTAGTAGATGCATCTCACATTAAATTACTTTGCTTCATGCTTGAATTGTGCAGAAACCTTGAAAAATCTGTGGAATTTGGATAATTATATCAAGATCAATGTGATGTCAGACGGCATACTGTCATATTGCCCTACACTAAAGCGAAACTGTCGTATAAGATGATCACTGTTTTACCAGCAAAAATCTCTACCCTCCAACCCCTCAACTCCAAACAGCACCCCGCAAAGCCTTATGCCTCAGCTCCAGTGAGATGAATGTTTGCTTTTAATAATGGCCCCCGCTGTTCTGCCTGATAAAACCGTCACAAATAAAAAAGCGTGGGGGGAAAAAAATGGCTGTTCGCTGTTCTGAGAGGCCAAGATGAGACAGATGAGGCAGAGTACCCTCCATTAGGCCTGGCTAAATATTTACAGTCCAGCCAAAGGCCAGCAACAGGTGAGGGGCCGGAGGAGAGGAGGGAGAGCGTAGCCCCCAAACAAACAGAAAAAAGCCCAGTTGGCCGTGTGGAGGAGGGAATGGAGAGGAGGGTAGAATGAGGGAAGACTCATATTCACGTTTGAGGGGAACTTGGAAACATTAGCCCGGTTGCCAAGCAACAGAAAAGGAGAGAGAGGGCTCTTAAATGCAAGTGTGTGCTTGGGGGGGGTGAAGATATGTGTGCATGTGTGCGTGTGTGTGTGCACGTGTGTGGTGGTGGTTGGGGGGGGTGGGGGTGACAGGGCTGGGTTCTGTGGTGGGAGTGCAGGATCTGATTCTGTAACAATACTAGCCTGAAATAGAGTGCAGCCCTGTGATGGTTAACAGAGTTACTCAGCAACAGCCTCTGTGACCGTAAAAAAAAACTCCTTACTTTTCTTTGTTTTAACAGTGTAAATTTTTTCGTACTCTCTTTACAGGTAGCAAGTAAAAACATGAGTTTACAGGGTCATACAGCCTATGTGGGAATAGTGTGCTTATGCTTTTGGTACCGAATGGACACAGTTTATACAGTGTTCGTTCAAACATGGTTTTCCTCATAGGAAATAACTGGTAGACAAAAATTTTAATTGTAAAAAATTGTTGAGAAATTATTCAAAATTAAAATTGAACTACCACACCAATGCAAACAACTACCTGCACACCACTGCAACAGCCTAGTAACATCTTAGCCATCACCTGGGATATCACAGCAAAAGCTTTGCCAAATTTACAAACATTCCCCTTTATTTACCTCCTGCAAACCACAGCAAGACATTTACACATAATGGGTAATGTGACATCCTACATAACCACTACGTAACCACATTTACTGCACCTAGATAGAGGAGATTGCTATGTAGAAATGTAGCTGCTGCAGTCAGATATCATGCCTATACAAAAAGCCTGTACATTTTAGGTTATACTCAGACCATAGCATCAGGTTTTAGATATCAGGTTTTTAGATAACAAAACAGCTTCAGGCCTAGTGAACAATAAAAGAGTAAAATCATGTCTCAGAAGATGGGATCTACAATGAACTACCAGACAGTAAAGTTCATGTGACACAATTCTGTTTATTCTTATTCGATTATACTTCTGAGGTAAAATTTAAGATAACATAACACTACAACCAGTTTTCTTAGTCTTTTTATTGTCACTTGACAAAGATTAAGCTCAATTCACACGCTCATCACTGTGTTCACCTTCACAACTGCGCCAGTATTGGGTTCCGTCACAAAATTATTGGACGAAAAAAAAAAAAAAAAAGTGTTGCTATTGGAGGGTAAATATTAGTGCACGCGTCCTCCAAGACACATTAAGCTCCACTTAATCTTTTCAAACTCACACTAATGCAGGGTCACAACACAGCTCAACATGCCAGGAGGAGAACACTAAATGCTTAGTTGGTTAGCATCACACTGACATATGGGGGGTGGTGGGAGGGCCATTTAGCCACCCTCCCAGTTATGCTCAGATGGCTGTGGCATTGCTTGAGAAACGTTTGTCCTCCAGATAACTGTACCAGCACTTGAAAGGGAAAAAAAAAGAAAAGGGAAAATAATACAGTTGTAGTTTTGTAGGTTATGGCTGTCATTAGGGGTGGGAATCTCTAGTTACCTCATGATTCGATTATGACTCAGAGGGCTGCAATATCATAAAATGATTATCGGTGCATCTTGATGCATCTTTTTATCACTCACATCTTTTCGTTTTCACTGTGTGAGAACTTTGCACTTTGTACAGTAACTGTGAAATAAGGTCCTATGGCAATGGATGTCCACGCAACATATGTTACAGCTGTCCTACCCGTTTTCTTCAGTGATTCTATAACTTTGGTTTTGGTGTTGGGGAGTGGGGTCGCTCTGTCAGCAGAATATGTTGGGATGCTGTATCTTGGCTCCAAAGTGTATGTGTATAAGAAGGCCAGGGAGCGGCCAGCACACGTAAAGTTGTCCTCCTCCAGCTGAGCAGTGGAGGAGGCCAGCAGGGGTCAGGGCATTGCTAAACACCATCTTAAGCAGCTAAGTGAACTTGGCCGGCTCACTCAGGTTCTCAGGCCAAGAGGCCTGGACAGAAACGAACAAATAGCATTTGAACTAATTGCCTGTTATGGGCTCCTCTCCCTGCAAGCCTCCTTTGGGCTCAACAGGTTAATGTGCATCTCTATGGAGATTAAGCAGGCACAGGCCACCTCTCAATCAGGTAAACATAAGGGCACGCTTTATGGAGCAGCTCCATCCACTTTAGCCCTAATGAGTTCTAGAAACACCCCCCTCCACCATACACAATAACAACTGTGGCTTCTTTCTAGGAACAAACAGATATGTAGCAATTTATGCTGATCATTTCAAAGAAGTTAAGCTGAAACCTACTTTTGACAAAACAGGAATAATTCCTTACCTTTTTTTTAAAGCTTTGGATCAACAATGCCAACAAGTACTACTAGTGCCAAGAAGTACAACTACCATGCCAAGAATTAAGATAAGGTACAACAACCAACAGCTTTTTCAGTCTGGTCCATCCTGGTCTCAACATCCCGCTTCATACGCAGAATATAGCAAGACAACAGAAACAGAAAGAAAGGTCCCTGCGAGCACACCAACACCACCTGTACCCTTAGTTTTTAAAATGATGAAAAATTTCATTTCAATGCACCATTAATGATGACTATGGAAAAAAAAGTTAGTGATATTTACTCTAAAACAGAGGCACTCTATGATGTTCATGTACAGCCATTCTGACAGACTGCACTAGACTAGAGGATGCACTGGCAGCAACATGGTTTTTACTGATTCGTTGTACCATATAAGAAGAAATCAGACCAATTATGGCAGTGGCAAATGAACCGAAACATACCCTAGAACATAAAATAATTAAAATCAGTCAATTAATTTAGTGATAGTTGCCATACTAACAGATAAGTACAATCGTTACTTAGCTATTTAAACATCGTGTTTCCAAATTCAGACTTCGCTTCACCGGAAGTTACAAATTATGCTCACGATTTCTTGTTTTTGTTATAAATAACTGTCAATCTGAAATTTTCAAACTTGACTACTGACTTCTAGTGTTGCTAAGCAACATTAGCCTTGTAGCTCCTGGGACAAATTACACAAGCAAAATTTGGACACCAAACTTGTCTTGTTTGATGGACTACATCTGGGCCAGGTAGAAAACAGTGAACATTTGATTTTTCAACAAACCATTACTTTAGATGCATGTGCGTTCACATGCTAACATTCATCTTCATTACCTGCTCCAGTGGGTGGAGAGCTAACAGTCATGCTCTGTAAGCTCCCATTCCTGAGCAGAGATGGAGATTTCTGAATGGCGAGGCTGTTGGTTCCGGCCCCTACGCTTCCAACACCTGTACTACTGGTGCTGCTGACAGTGCTGGGCCGGCCAACCATGGAGGAAGACGACGGTGATGGTGAGGTGGAGGAGGGCAGTGAAGCACAGTGCTCGGGTGCTTCTGGAGTTTTACTCTCCTGGGTGGTGAAACATGGGCCATAGCGGTTCCTCCAGTTCCCTCGCTTCTTCTTCTTCACGCCATCCTCACCAGTGGAGGAAGATGAAGCTGCAGACGAAGATGACGACGAAGGCTGGGGTCGTTTATATCCAGCTGAGGCCAGGCCTCCTAGCTCAGGGCCAGGGTGCGAGTTTTCATAATGTTTTCCAGAGTTGGAGCTTTGTGGGAGGGACATCAGTGAGCCAAAAGTGTTCAGGGCCACCATGCCCTCTGAAGCTCCACCCTCAGAACTGCCTTTCAGCATGCAGCGTCCAAAAGTGGGCGGGGTGTAGGAGTCTACACCCCTCAGGCTGGACTCAGAGAAGCTGAGGAAGTCAGAGGTCGGCTGGACCACTGAGCTGCTGGAGGCTGTCTTGCTGCTGCTGCTTCCCAACAGTAGACCTATAAGGGAAGGACAACACAAGAGCATAAGCCAGAGGGAAAAAAGATAGATTAAACTGTTTATTGTTACACTCAATTATAAATACACATGTAAGCAACATCAGCTCTGTTTTAAGGGGTAAAAATAACCCAATACTCAACATCTTTGCCCTTGAAAACACACAGCTGAAGCCATTTTCTTGGGAAAAGGTGAATAATTGATAATATTGAGTCAAAATGTTTTCAATATTTCCAAAAGTGCACGCACTTATGTACAGTAATAAGTCAAATTCAAATTTAATTTAGTTAATTCGGTTAAGTGAAAACAAATCCACATCCTCTACAGAGAACACAAGAACACACCTTGCCCATTGTAATGCACAATTACAATCTATTTGCTGTATTTAGCATAATGAGGTTTAAAAAAAAAAAACAAAACAAAAAAAAAAACAAAAAAAAAAAACACACATTTATATCACTTTTTATATTTTGTTCTATCCATACATTTGCATATGACTGCAAAAAAGTGTTTGGCAGTGAAGACAAACATTAATATATTGAAATAAAAAAAATAAAATAAAAATAATAAATAGCCTGAGTCAGACAAATACAGCCCTAAAAAAGGTGGAAAAAACAGGTGGTATTAGAGTTTTATAAATCTGTTGTCTTTGGTAAGCTGCTGATGATGTGATAAGTTTTCTCTAAATGTTACAAATAAAAGCATCTTCAAGAACTATTTTGAACCAAATAACACGGTATAGAATTTAAGACCGTTTCTGTCCTTTATTTGAGTTTTAATTTCACAATTTAAAACTGAACTGCATCAGCCAAAAAGCACAGATTAACTACAATTATTATAGTCTGTTTAATTTTGATCATATAAAAGCCTTATCTATCCATCCATCCATCCAGTTAACACTGGCTATCTGAATATTTTGCTTCTTAAAATCAGTAGTAGACGATTTTCACACTGGTCTGTCCCCGTTAAATACTAACAGATATTGTACACAGTAATATCTCTATACACATCAAGCAAGAGTAGGTAATTCAATAGCGTGAAGACAGGCGTCATCAAGCCACTTGCAGCTACACAGACAGTAACACGGAGCAGCTGGGGCACTGTACTGGACAATGGCCAAAGAAGGCTAGCGCTACACCGCGGGTACTTAAGCACAGGCCTCGAGAGCTTTAATCCTGCAGTTTTTACACCTCAACACAAACCATTATCTGGACCCACAGGGTATGAGGTGCAATACAATACATTACGCTACACTGAGAGCGTAAAATTACATCCTTTCTGATCTGGTATAAAATAATTAAACCTATTTGACATGTGGTCAATGGAAAAACTGGAACAAAGTATTAAAACAAACAAAACAAAAAACAAAACAACAAAAAAAAACGCACACATAAAACAAACCAAAACATACCAATATGCAGCATTCAAGATGCACTCTAGGGTTGGAACTATCAAATATATATGTAATTAAGTAATCTACATTTTTAATTTTTTTTAAGGTGACAAAACAATAGAAATATGTAAATAAATTAATCCATTAATAAAACATATTAACTTTAGCTTTTGACTTCAGCTTGGTGATGAGATTTGACTCAATAATACAAAACCAAAAAAATTTCAATGAGTGATCAAGATTATTTTTCTGATCATTTACCGACTGACAGATTTATAATACGGAGCTACTGCAACTTCATTTCCTAAATTATTCTAGAAATTATTCTAATTTCTACATTTTTAATGAGGATGCTAGTTACTAGATTAAGTTTAATTACTCAGTTTATATATATATATATATATATATATATATATATATATATATATATATATATATATATATATATATACACACACATATATACACACACACACACACACACACACACACATTGTTTTTATATACTTTCAATTTCAAAAGTCTTTTTAAATGTTTCCAAGTTTATCTTTTTCCAGTGAAGTACTTGAAAATCTTTGAAAAGCTATGCATGGCTTATTGTTCTTCAGTGCATTTGCATTATTTTACCATTCCTGAGCTTGAATTACCTGACTAATCAAAATAATCAGCAGATTACTTGACAACTAACACAGATCAGAATTGCTTATAGCATTCTTCTTTGTCGTTCCTTATGGTTGTGAAAGCTAGACAATAAACAAGCAAGACAGGAAAATTAAAGACGTCTTTAAACTTATGAGAGTTCTTTGATGGCTAAACACAACAGACAAATGGCTACTCAAACAAATCAAGCCTCACCCTTCACTCAAAGCCCAAATAACCAAACTGAAATCTTAATTTGAACATTTTCTAAGAAGAAACCATTCACTGGAAAAGACCATTATGCTTGGAAAAGTTGCAGGTAAAAGAGGACGAGCAGCAACAAGATGGATAGAATTATGAATCAGCCACACAGAAGCTTGAAGTCCCAAACAGAAGACAGGACATTCTGGTAAAAACACTATCCATACATTCACCAAGAGTTTGAAACAACTTGACAGTATTTAAGAATAATATAATAATGACCGTCGTAATTTTCAGCTATAAGGGAAATAAATACAATACATTTATTTGGTCACTAGTAACACAGCACAGTTTCCACAGTTACTGTCCTAAGAGAACATCTAAGAGCTAAGAGAATTATTATTTACTAATCTTTTTATTGACCAATAATCAAATATAGGTGCCATTACTTATTATCAATGTTTTACTTAATGTAGTCTCTAAAAATTGTAATTTTAATTTAACTATTCACAGAATGCTGCTTTTGCTCTAACTGTCCACAATAACAAAAACACGAACTGCAATACTCTACATACTTCACATACTCTGCTCCTCCAAAAATGTTTTCAACAATATTGAGTCTTGGAATGAAATCAAATTTTTCTATATATAACGTTTTTACTAGTAAATAAAGATTGGACTAACATAATTCATGATCAGATGATTGTGTGCTTCTAAAACACCACAGCCTTTGTCTAAAGTGCAAGTACATTCTTAAAGATTCAACAGATATTAGACCAAAATTCTAAAAAAATAAACTAAAATAAACATGATCTTTAAAAGCAGTTCACAGTTCTTACACTATATTGCCAAAAATATTTGGTCGTCTGCCTTCACATGCATATGAACTTGAGTGAGATCCCATTCTTAATCCATAGGGTTTAATATGATGTCAGCCCACCCTTTGCAGCAATAGCAGCTTCAACTCTTCTGGGAAGGCTTTCCACTAGGGTTAGGAATGTGTTTATGGGAATTCTTGACAATTCTTCCAGAAGCGCATTTGTGGGGTCAGACACTGATGTTGGATGAGAAGGCCAGGCTCGCAGTCTCCGCTCTAATTCATCCAAAAGGTGTTCTATTGGGCTGAGGTCAGGACTCTGTGCAGGCCAATCAAGTTGTTCCACACCAAACTCGCTCATCCATGTCTTTATGGACCTTGCTTTGCCTACTGGTGCGCAATCATGTTGGAACAGGAAGGGGCTATCCCCAAACTGTTCCCACAAAGTTGGGAGCATGAAATTGTCCAAAATCTCTTGGTGCTGAAGCATTAAGAGTTCCTTTCACTGGAACTAAGGGGCCAAGTTCCTTTCACTGGAACTAAGGGGCCGAGCCCAACTCCTGAAAAACAACCCCACACCATAATCCCCCCCCCTCCACCAAACTTTACACTTGGCACAATGCAGTCAGACAAGTACCGTTCTCCTGGCAACCGCCATACCCAGACTCATCCATTGGATTGCCAGATGGAGAAACGTGATTCGTCACTCCAGAGAACACCTCTCCACTGCTCTAGAGTTCAGTGGTGGTGCTTTACACTACTGCATTCGACAGTTTGCATTGCGCTTGGTGATGTAAGGCTTGGATGCAGCTGCTCGGCCATGGAAACCCATTCCATGAAGCTCTCTATGCACTGTCCTTGAGCTAATCTGAAGGCCACATGACATTTGGAGGTCTGTAGCGACTGACTCTTCAGAACCACTGTGCACTATGCGCCTCAGCATTCTCTGACACTTCTCTGTCATTTTACATGGCCTACGACTTCGTGGCCGAGTTGCTGTCGTTCCCAATCATTTCCACTTTGTTATAATACAACTGACAATTGACTGCGGAATATTTGATAAGGAGGAAATTTCAGGACTGGATTGCACAGGTGGCATCCTATTGCAGTACCATGGAATTCACTGAGCTCCTGAGAGCAACCCATTCTTCCACAAACATTTGTAGAAGCAGTTTGCAGGCCTAAGTGCTTGGTTACCTGTGGCCATGTAAGGGATTGGAACACCTGAATTCAATGATTTGGATGGGTGAGTGAAAACTTTTGGAAATATAGTGTATCAGAAACTTGTAACTTTTTTTTTTGGACTGTTTGAAAATTCCAGCTGTCCTTGCCCTGTGAGAGAATTTAAAACTAATATGGCACATTTTTTAGCATAATTTCCATTTATTTGCTTTGTTTAAAATAACAACCTTTCGTAGGATGGAAAATAAAATTTCCCTTAGTATAATGTACTGTAATGAATTTCAATTTTGGACCATTTCTAATGAGCACATAATATATAGTTAACAGTTAATAGTACCTGACATTTTACTGCTTATTTGCTGAATTTATCATATTAGGAAAAATATAAAGCAAAATGTGGCATGTGCTAAAGTTATGTTTAATGTTTTATAATTTCCAATATGTTAAACAGCAAACAAAATATTGTGCACTAAACATTGCAGTAAAATCCCAAATTTTATTCACTATTCAGCTAGCTCTGCTCATTCATGCTGAAATTATATGGAGTGTTTCAGCCCAGACTACTGGTTAAATGAGGCACAATACAGAACAGCCCATCAGAGCTTATTTCCATATATCAGGCACAGTAACAAAAACAGTCATTTTAATTAAAAAGCCACAATTCCCAAATTAGTCCTCAGGGCCTCTCGACAGTCCAGATTTTTGCTTTTACTCAACTCAATAGTCAAGGATAAAGCAAAACTGTGCTCTGCTTGGAGGTCCCTAAAGACTGGTTTGAGAACTACTGTGTAAAAAAGAATTACATGTAAAAAAGAATTACAAGAGTTTTTGATACAGAGCATCATATTAACCTCATAAGTGGACCTGTGAGAAAAACAAAATAAAAAAAATAAAAAAAAGAGATCTGGGCCCTTTCATTACTGCCCTGAAATTTCCAGACATGACCTTGGTTTCCATGTCCTCACTGCAAACAGATAGCAGAGGGGAAGTGAGCCCCCCACAGCACAGTCCGCTCTCGGCCCCTCGCCGCTGCAGATTACAGCGGCGGCAGAAGCCTGCCAGACGATGGTCTTATCACACACACACTCAACTCCTCTGGACTCCATCCAACCACATCACACACACACACACACACTTGCTCAACTGTCACATGCACAAGCAGGAATCACTTACTATTACTGATCCTTCAATTTACAGCCAGGAATTTATAAACTGAACACTGCTATAAAAGGTAACTCTGATTCATAGAAGTGGGAAAAACAATTTATAGATGCACTGCAGTTCTAGCTTGAAAGATTCTTAATCGATTCACAAAACATCAGATGTTGAAATAGGCACTAAATTTCCCTCAATGTATTTATTTATTTATTTTTATTATAAAGTAAAATACTTTGGAGGATCCTGGCTTGGAGGTGAAAAGAAAATGCAGGATTGCACTAGTTGCAACATTTGAAGCCAAAAACTGCTCAGTTTTCATGTCTATGAAGTGAAAAACCTGAAAGTGTAAAAAAAGTGAATTACGGAGTACGCATCAAAGAGCAAAAAATAAAATAAAATAAACAAAACCAAATGTAAAAACAATGTTTTTTATGCTTTTAATTTCTTAGATTTTCATTTAAACCTGTTAGATGGTGAAACAGACCTACAGACTTCAAGGGGAATTTTAGGAATTGTCTTAGACAGTTTTGAAAAGGATTAAGCCTATTATTTTTCTTTATAAAATTCAGGGATAAGGGGTGCATGCAGAGGATCATGTGGCAACACAGTAACCAAATAAAATTTTATATACCACTATTTTACCACCAAAATGTCATATAAAAACTAAGGTCCACTGGTCATTCGAAACAGTACATAAAAGAGCTATATTTGCGTTGTAGACAATGTGACCCCCGATTCTCATCACCACCACTGTAAGGAGAAAAAAAATCTGACTTTGTCTATAGTTAATCTTTTCACATCAAACCTCTGAAAAGTGTGGCCTCAAGTGGCCTGTTTACTCCTTATGTTTGAGCAGAATAAAATCCACACCAACAGTAGGCATACCTTGCTGAAAGGGGCTGGTAGACGATGGCGCAGTGGAAGAGGTTGCGATGGTAACAACAGGGCCGTGAAGTTTTGCAGGGTTGGATTTGCGGCCCCTGGAGCTGGAGCTGGAACTGTGGCTGCTGGATTTCTTGCTCTTGCCCTCTGAGCTCTTGCTGTCGGTGGAGCCACCATCCTTGGAGCTCCCGCTGGAGTGAGGGGGCACTTCCTGGAAGTTGGCATTGGTGAAGCGGCCTCCACCGTCGTCCATTCGCTTCTGAGAAGAGGAGATGGAGGACACGCTGCCGCTGCTGCTGCTGTTATAGTTCTGAAAGAGGGAGAAAAAGCAGAAAGAACATGAGGGTCTGCCTTGAGAAAAGAATGAAGGACATTCTACATGCAAATCAACAAAAGGCTTTTTTCATTTATTAACAAAAAAAGAGGAATTTTTGAGGCACTTCAAGTTCACAGGCCACAACAGAGTCATCGCACCTGCCACAGCTTTTATGGTTCAAACAAATTTTTGTTTTTCTTTTCTTTTAAAGAGTTATGAACATTATAAAAGATGTGTATGTGGGCTGAAACATCATGTCTCTAACTAAAGTCAATTCCCCACTATTTTTTTGTTATACATTGTCAGACATCATATTAAAACCCCAACGTCCAGTTGTTTATTTTCTTTTTCTTGAAACATCAAATGCTAGATTAGCTTTACAGTAAGGACTTTAAGCTCTAATCACTACAGAATTAAAGCTGCAGAAACTGACGTTTCACAGCTAGCTCATTTGCAAATATCTGCAACAATTTGGGTTTTTGTGACTTTGGCCCTTTATTCCTTTTATTGCAAAATTTATTCACAAATTGTATTCCACACTGGTGCAAATTATCAATTCTAGCTGTCACTCCAACACCAGTCACTCAATTTCCTGCTCTCAGAATATTTATCCTTTAAACAGGAGTTGTATGAGAATCAATGAGCTGAAACAAAGCCTGTACTAAAACCCGGTTAAAGATTGGCGAGGGTGCTTTTAGCCACTATGGCCCAAAGCTTTGGAACTCTCTTCCTGAGGAGCTAAGAGGCATTACATCCCTGTACAGCTTCAAGAGTAATCTTAAAACCTTCCTGTTTAGATCTGCTTTTAGTTAAGAAACTTTTGTCTGTTCTATCTTTTTCATTTTATCTTTTTCAGTTTGTTTCATTATTTTATTTTGTTTCCTTCTATCTTTATTTCTTTTAATGTGTTTTGCTTATCTTTGTTTTCTTTTTATTTATTCTGTAAAGCACTTTGAGTTGCATGTATGTATGAAAGGTGCTATACAAATAAAGATTATTATTATTATTATTATTATTATTATTACTACTGTGGGTGGAAACTTCAGCCTGCTACACAGCAGTAGCTACAGCTGAAACACTGTAAAATAGGTCAGCTTTTGGGTTTCTGAAGAGAGTTTTAACATCTACACTTGTAACAACAGAGCAGATGGAATGTGTGGTATTTGGATCTATAGGCCACAGGATAAGCTAACTAGGCTAGAGGAGCCTGCAAGCATTAGCCTAGCGAGTAGGCTACAGATCAAAACAATAAGGAACAGATTCAGTTTCAGCTTTCTGTCCCTCCAACACTAGCCACTCGATTTGGCTTTATCAGATTTGCGTCAATGGCATCTAAACTTGTGTAAATGTAGCATCTGGTAGTCAGAACTGAACCTGCTCGGTGGTGAGAAGAGCTGGTAGCATGCTAGTTAAGCCAACACTAACTACTTCCTCCCTCCTAGTTAGCAGTAACATTTAACACTCAGCAGTTCATTTATTTAATGACCATGTACGCAAACTGAAATTAGAGGTTTTGGCAACATGCGGTCATACTTCTTGTATACTTCATACTTCTCCGAGTACAACTTTGAGTATATATTTTATAAGTACTTGCCAATACAGAGTCTGATACCATAACGAGTAACCTATGGAAAATTAAGCAGTCGTAAGTGTAAATGAGTACAATGTACACTCTTTGGTTCATCAGCAAAGACTATGGTTCTATATGGACGCTCAAAACACCTCTTTGCGTGATTAACGGATTCTTCAGATTAATGGAAATTGTGTTGCTTTCTTTCTATAAAGAAGTATATGAATATATATAGGTTTATTATGCAAGTTCTCCTACTTAGAAAGATGAGAGAGGTCTGTAATTTATCATAGGTACACTTCAACTATGAGAGACAAAATGAGAAAAAAAAAAATCCAGGAAATCACATTGTAGGATTTTTAAAGAATTTACTTGTAAATTATGGTAGAAAATAAGTATTTGGTCACCCACAAACAAGCAAGATTTCTGGCTCTCACAGACCTGTAACAACTTCTTTAAGAAGCTCTTCTGTCCTCCACTCGTTACCTGTATTAATGGCACCTCTTTGACCTCATTATCTGTATAAAAGACACCTGTCTGCAGCCTCAAACAGACTCCAAACTCAACCATGGCCAAGACCAAAGAGCTGTTGAAAGACACCATGAAGAAAATTGTAGACCTGCACCAGGCTGGGAAAAGTCAATCTACAATAGGCAAGCAGGTTGGTGTGAATAAATCAACTGTGGGAGCAATTGTAAGAAAATGGAAGACATACAAGACCATTGATAATCATCCTCAATCTGGAGCACCACACAAGATCTCATCCCATGGGGTCAAAATGATCATGAGAACGGTGAACAAAAATCCCAGAATTACACGGAAGGACCTGATGAATGACCTGCAGAGAGCTGGGACCAAAGTAACAAAGGTTACCATCAGTAATACACTACGCCAAGAGGGACTCAAATCCTGCAGTGCCAGGCGTGTCCCCCTGCTTAAGCCCGTACATGTCCAGGCCCGTCTGAAGTTTGCCAGAGAGCATATGGATGATCCAGAAGAGGACTGGGAGAATTTCATGTGCTCAGATGAAACCAAAATAGAACTTTTTGGAAACAACTCAACTCGTCGTATTCGGAGGAAGAAGAATGTTGCATCCCAAGAACACCATTCCTGCTGTGAAGTATGGAGGTGGAAACATCATGCTTTGGGGCTGTTTTTCTGGAAAGGGGACAGGACGACTGATCTGTGTTAAGGCAAGAATGAACGGGGTGATCTGCAGGAGGAATGGGCCAAAATACCAGCTACAGTGTGTGCAAACCTGGTGAAGACTTACAGGAAACTTTGACCTCTGTCATTGCCAACAAAGGTTATTTTACAAAGTATTGAGCTGAACTTTTGTTATTGACCAAATACTTATTTTTCACCATAATCTATAAATAAATCCTTTAAAAATCCTACAATGTGATTTCCTGGAGTTTTTTTTCCTCATTTTGTCTCATAGTTGAAGTGTACCTATGATGAAAATTACAGACCTCTCTCATCTACGTAGGAGAACTTGCACAATCAGTGGCTGACTAAATACTTTTTTGCCCCACTGTGTGTGTGTGTGTATAAATAAATAAAATCTATACAGAAAGAATTTATATACTTCTTTATTGTTAACAATATCAGAACCCCTTTTATGTTATATATGTTCAAAAGGTTCTATACAGAACCATTTACAGCAATTCTCCATCAATCTGAAGAACACTTTCCTGATGCAAAGAGCCCTTTAATCATGCACAGGGTTCTTTGAGTGTCCATGGTTCTACTTGGAACCATTTTCTTTAGTAAAGAACCCTTGAAGAACCATCTTTTAACAGTGTATCTTAGCAGTTAAATCTTTAAAATCAAACTAATTTTAAATGAAGCACATCAATGAGCTATGTTGTATTATTTAACACTACCTTGGATTGGGTAGCATTGCAGTGGAGAAATCTGGGTTTTATTCCAGTCATACACTGTGTGATTTTAAAAATCTTGTTCTTTGGTGACTCACACTGTACATTTAAACCGGGGTGCACAATTTCAGTCCTGGAGGGCTGGTGTCCAAAACATTTTGGTGATTAACCTACTCAAAGACACCTGATTAGATAAGTGTATCTGCTAATTGCAAGGTTTAGTGGGTGTGTTTGAATAGGGAAATCTCCAAACTGTGTCGGACACCGGCCCTTCAGGAGAGGAGTTGTGGAGCCCTGGTTTAAAAAGACCACGGTGTACAGAGAAAGCCTGTGATTTTTACACTCACACTGTACAAAAATACTCAGTCCATGCTACATGAAATTTACCATTCACAAACAACTCTGTCTATGAACAATTTCAAATACAGCAGTTTCATTCAAAATAACACTGCGTATCAAGTACTGAGCAAACACGCTGAAAATTGTTAACACTAACACTGTATACTAATGCTAAAAAACCTCATCTGTACTGAAGAAACGGTTGAGATTGTGTGTTTAAAACGGGATAAAAATCACATAGAGTAGGTCTGGCAGTAATATACCAAGACAGAATGTTTAAAGTGACTGAAGGCATTGTGTGTAAACAAGCGCAATATCATCCTGAAACCCAATATCGATGCATCTCTAGGTGGTACCTTACTGACGTAAACTTCGAACCAATCAGCAAATAACCATGACATTGCGTCATCCCACAAAAATTGTCTGTGGCACTGAGCATGGTTAAGTAACCAAGTTTTTTTTAAAAATCTGCTGAGCAAAGTTTGTCAATTCTATCAATTGTGACCGTGTGGCAACATAAGTAAACTGGTCACTCTCTGCATTGAGAAACTGGTCACTCTCTGCACTCTCTGCAGACTGTTTGGGCCTACGGTCAAAAATAGTCCACTGGATCTCTTTTCACTTTGATTTGTTTCACACTGCAACAGTTGAAGGGCACCAAATTACACACTAGAGTGTTTGTGTTCTTTCATTGGTCAGAAATTTGGCAGGAATACAAGCACTCCGCTACCTTCTTATTGTTTCTTTTAACATTCACTAGCCTATTACAGTATAAAACCCAAATCTTGCCGATGCTTATAGTCTTGATAAAATGCATTACTACACCCATTATGTTACATGAAAATAAAGACGGCTGACATCTACATGTATCGCCATAGGAGTAATAAAAGAAAACCTTACACTTCATTATGATTAATTGGTTTAAATGACATGGCAATCTGAATTACTGCAGTTAATGTGGTAAAATCATATGCTTCGCTATTGGTCATCTAATGTAACAAGAAGCAGCTTGTGCTGTAAGAGCAAGACCAGAGTCTGTCAAGAGTCAAATGTTAATACAAGCAGATTCCTTGGACAGTACAACTCCACTGAGCACTGAAAAGACTCTGGTGTTGAATTTTATAAATTTGACAAATTTGGGGAAAAAAAAAAATCAAAATGTGTCTTTCACAGGCCATATTTTTTCCAATTTGTTACATTCAGCAAATAAACAGTAACCGTTTCTTAAAATGTGAAAAGGTGTGTTCTCTGTAGAGGATGTGTGAACTTACTGTCACTTGATTGGAGCACCCAAACATTTGCAAACGACTGTGTGAGAGAACTCACCTTCTCTGCCACCATCAGTGCTGGAACCAATGAAGGAGAGAGCTCCAAAGACTTTTTGTGCTTTGGTTTGTGGCGGTCTCGCTCTTTATGCTTCTGTAGCGACGAAAAAACAAGAAAAACAACAAGGAAAAATTAATGAATGAGAAAAAAGACCAAAATTGTTGCAATATCTGTGCGAGAAACACAACGGTACAGATTTCGGTGGAAGGATCTTCCCTGTTCTACACATTCCTGAAAAAAAACATGAAGGCAAAAGACGGCTACATAAGGAGAAGAGAAAGGAGTCACCAATGTGCGTCTGCCTGAACAAGTCAACGCTGAATGCTTTCATGTCAGGCAGGGACATCACCTCACCTGCTTAACACCAGCAGAGGAAAAGACGGCTCTTTTAAACTGCCCCATCAAGTAAAAACAACTTGCGCATATAAAAGAGTTTAATGTTGTATGTAAATATTGTCAAAGTGTACCATTCACTACAAAGTCCATACAGTTCACATACGGAAATTACCTCCAAAACCAGGACGCTGTGAATTCATTGTTTTTGTGATGTCACAAAAACAAGCATTTACATATATAGGCCTACACAGCACAAAAGGGGCAGCCAATCACAATGGAAGTAATGTACACATCGAAACTGTCAGAACAAAACCTTGTATATCCATTTTTTTTTAAAGAATCTGAAAATGTCAGTTGCCCTTTACAAAGAGTTACAATTTCATTATGAACACCACAATAAAATATCACAAAATTACTTTTTTATACAAAAAATGTAGGATATGAACCCTTGAAAGAGTAATTAAATAAATAATATTGTTCCTTTAGGACGTGGAAGGTTTCATCTGAAGGCAAAACCTAAACATGCTCTACAGCAGCTCAATTTACACCCATGGTTGGTGATGCACACCATATAGCTCTATTTTCACCTGAGAAGAGGGAGCGTGAACAAATTTACACCTCCTGCTCCAACCGCACACCTCCAACCCTACTGCCGTCTGATCCTAAATGAAGAACTGTGAAAATATGCAGTGATCCTGAAAGACTCTGAAAGCATATTTACACATTTCCCACAGGAGAGACACACAAGCGGCCATCCTTTCTTTTCTTCTCTCCATCCTTTCCCTCACCCAACTACTCCCTCCGTTACAACTGTCAATTATTCTGAAGGAATTGATAAGGTTATAACAGTTTATGCCTCTCTCCTGCACGAGTGGCAGGGACAATTCCGGAAGCCCTCAGGCCCACTGCCATTGGATAAAAATGATAATGAGCAGTTTTTTCCTCTCTGCCACTTAGAATTTCTTACAATAAAAAAAATTACTAATGTCACATTCCTTTCAAAAATTACATATATAAGCAAATAAAACCTTGGAATTTCTTTTTTAAAAACACAGTGAGTGAAAAGGACCTAGCCAAAGGAAAACCTTCCATATGGAAGGAGAAGTCCATTAACCTTGAACTAATCCTTTAAATCATAAAAAGGAAACATACATTGTAAAAGCATAACAGCTTCATTTCGTGCAATTTTGTATTTAATGCATATCAAAATGTAAAAATAGAGATAGATTTGAAAAATAATATCTGATCGCATTTATGCAGGTTAATGGCCAAAAAAACCCCACAAACATTTATGGGTCCATTTCACAATAACAGAATTTTACTCACTTTCTTAAATATTTAATGCACTGTGTAATTACTAAGAGCCAAAAAGTTCACTTCTCAGTTACTACAGTTCAGCTGCGAACACAGTCAATCTTTTGAATTTACTATTTTCATGATGAAAAAACAGCATATCTACAAACACACATCTATTCAGTCTACAGCAGGTTGGCGCCAGCCATTCATGATGTTAAAAGGTGTTTCATTTCAAATCTTTTTGAATGGGGTACAACACATGACAACCAATCAGAAGAGCCATAGACATGATTTACATATTACTCCTATTCCAAAAAGAAATAAATAAATAAAGAGAGAAAACCATTTTAAAACCCTCTCCCATTTTTTAACACAGCAGCAGTCTTTTGTGAAAATTTCGTTACAAATGACCTGACAGAAATACTCCAAAACTGCACAGGATTAAAATCTCTTTACACTGATTTACATAAAATGACACAAACGTCAGAAGTTGCTCTCATGAAGAAAAAAAAAATGCATGACATGTCTTTTTAACTCAATCTTTGCTTATTCAATTCTTCTGCTTATTAAATTCTGCTTATTCAATGCCCAGGTGCATTGCCCAAGATGTTACCAAACTAGACAGTATGTCCCCATAGTGCAAAGATGGATATTTGGCTCAGAAGAACTGAACACACAGGGCAAACATAATTACCATCATTTATCAATGCTTACAGCAGACTGCTGAAATTCAAAGAATGTTAAGTTGAACAAGCACTGTTCTTACTTTGGCCAGAGGTGCTGCATTAAAATTGTGCATTTCCGAAATTGCAAAATGAAAATAAATAAATAAATAAAAACTTTGTCCAGAATAGAGAAATCCTACCAAAAACAAACCCACTAATGAGATAAAAATGATCAGAATTGTAAATACGTGGGGGTGGGGGGAGGTGATGTGGTGAGAGGGGGTGCATTTTATTCCCAGATGCCACTCTCGGCCGCCTCTCATAGCACATCTGAACTGCCTGCAAATTGAGAGGCTTTTAGTCTCTATTGTTGTTTGGCCCCGGGGTTTGGAATTAGCTAGGTATACATCTGAGCCCCACAACCTTTGACCCTGAAATGTGGAGAAGGGGGGATGGGCCCCCTTTGCTAATGCAAATCAGGCACGGTAACAATAGCCAGGGCAAAGTGCGGAGTACTCCACAACGAGCAGTTTAAGAACACCGCTCCCACCCGCCTCACCGCCCTACTCTACACCACCTCAACAGATAAAGGGTCAAATATTAGAGTACATTTGGTTTTAAAAAAATAGATCATAAATACTATCTGATACTTAATCTGCCTTTAACCTGCATCATGTAGGCTGCTCCTCTAACAAAGAGTGCTTCAAATTCACATTTTTGTGTTTAAAACCACTTCAAACTCTTCTTACTCAGTAAAAAAAAATAAAAAATACATTCACAAGTTTGAACATCCTCTTTCATTTTACATGTTTTGCTGATTTTCCAAGTTAAAAAAAAAAAAAAAAAGTTACAATATCCTTTGCGGAGAGCAAACTCAAATACGGTATTTATGACAATTGAAGTGCTTTTTCATCTGTTTTGTCTAAAACATACAATGTATCTTCAGTTCAGCAACTTAAAAACCAATAACATTTCACTTGACTGGGGCACCCAAACTTGTGCACACAACTGTAATACTGTGTTACTGCTTCCCATTGTAAGCCACCCAAACTAGGAAAAAGAACGCTGTGTTTACCTCTACAGCAAATTCACATCATGTCTCACTGTAAGTCACCAGGATAAAAATGATATCTTTTGGTGTTACTGTAAATCTACAGCAAACTCCAGTGAAAGGAACTAATAAACCTGATTTATATTCATACACCTCATTGTAAGCCACCAGGAAGTGGTACATCCAATATTTCATGTGTTTATATCCACAGCAAACTCTTACAAATGGAAAATGTATTATTTTACCAACTAACATTCTAAGGTCTATGTTTTTGGTGTTTACATCCACAGCAAAATCTCAATTAATCTGACAAATGTGTGTGTGATGGAAATTGCACTATTACATCAAAGTGTGCCAGACCGGAAGTGATAAGTTTATCCTCAGGCCCTGGGTCCCAAAGCCTCACACTGAATCAAACTCTGTTTTCTAAAGATGCATTAAAAGAACAATGGCATTCCATTTTCTTCCCAGGTAATTTGCTAATTTAGTAAGTGAAAATAGGTTACCACATCGTCTACAGCGAATTTACTTTAGTTTTAAATTTGAATTTACTTATTTACTATATACAGATACACAGATACACACACACACACACACACACACACACACATATATGTGCAGAAATGTGTTCTCTGAAGAGGATGTGTTCATTTATTTTCACTTAGAAAATGAACACCATTTGACCAGTTTTTCAAACTTTTGCATACTATACATAAGACCATTCTACCGAAATTAACTCAAACTGCCGTCTTAGAGTGGAAAAAAAGAAAAAAAAAAAACAATTACGTATTCAGATCATACATATTTCCAAGGATTATGTTATGATCTATTTAAATCTGAGATGGTAATAATAACATATACAAATATCATTCACAGGGTACTTCTATTGGGAAGTGTCTGTCCCAAACCCTAGCTTATGAAAATAGTACTTACTTCTTTTTGATTTCTTTTAATGTGAACTGGAAAGACTTAGAATTTTTACATATAAGACAAATGTAGTCAAAATGTGCCGTCCAATGTTTTCATGTTTTCACTACTGAAATGAAAAGAAAGTTTTTGTCCACAGGTGGAACCTAGCTACACCTCTGTGATTTAGAGCAGGATATGAGACTGCATCCCCGTCATGGCCATATGGTAAGCAGTCAAACTGTCCACTGTTTTGAAGTAAAATGCCAAAATTTGAAAACCGGGAGGCAACATTAAGAAAAGTCACTACGAAAACACAGATTTTCTAGAATTAAGCAAAACATTTGTGCTTAAATGAAAAATACTAAAAATTCATGTTTGGAAAGCAGTTCAAAGCTGTGTTTGCTAGTCATGTACTGGCTAGTGCCTTAAAGTTATGCTAAAAAATTGCTAAAATTGTCACTACCATAAGAGTCACTACTGAAACATTTGATTTCGGGTAGTTTTATAACTGTTTTGGTTGTTACATAATGGAATGATCAATCATTCAGGGTCATGAACTTAAAAAAAAAAAAAAAAAAAAAGACTACTTGGTTTAATATGAGGCCAGCGATAGATGCTAGGGACAGGCAGAGTATGATCAGAGACGTATGACGTTGGATAGACATGATATGCTCTTCCTCACGTTTCACGCTATGAGGACTGAGGTTACAGCTGTATTCTAATTTTTATATGTAAGTGGGGAAAAGGCAATTTGCATGTATTAGTATTAAACAAATGTGTATTAATAAATGATGTTACAAATGCTTAATTTAATTTGGCCAGAAGTCAGAAGGTGAAATGTGGTTGATCATGCTCTATTCTGTATGGCAGGGTTAAAAATTGCCAGAACTAATGATTACACTACATGTAAATACTGATTAAACAAATTCAAATTTGCTAATGAGCACAACTGATTATATTCCGCGAATAAAGCACTCTTTATTATGACCATCCCCTGCATTGCCAAAGCACTAATCACTTCGCGTGAGAAATTCTATTCTTCTTAGCTCAGGTGAAAGTTCTCAGAGCAAAATGACCGAGGTTCTCTCAATTTATATACAACTAAATCAGGACAATGCATATTTTGAGTTATTGTCCACCTCATAGGCTGAACGTGCAAAGAAAGGGCATATCACTCGCACATGGCACGAAGGAAGGTAGATGTGGAAGCTGCCTTACCTTCTTCTCCTTGTCATGGTGTTTATCCAAAGAGTGAGAGGAAGAATCACTTAAGCTTTGAGCCCTACTACCACGGCCTTTGCTCCTTCTCTAAAAGGTGAAAGAGGAACTTCGAGTTACTATATAAAATATGTGTCTTTTCTGCTGTCTAGCAAGAAAAAAGGCCTTACTGTGACAACTAATAAAAAAGACATTTAAAAAAGATAAATTACTGCTATATTTTTAAATAAAACATCGTCAAAACCACCAAACACAGACAACGCAACTACTTGTCAAGAAAATTTAACTATTAATCAGATTTTCTGATATTTTCATCAAATTTATTAACATTAATGTATTTCTTCTCCTAATTTTACATTCAGCAGTGAATTAATGTTTGTATGTACTGCAGCTGTCAAGGCGAATTAAAGAAAAAAAAAAAAAAAAAAAAATATATATATATATATATATATATATATATATACACACACACACACACACTGTGCAAAAAGTGCTACTTCAATGTGCAGTAGCATGCGGTAATTTGCATACTCGCATATAATTAAACCTCTTGGCTGCCAAAGCTTGCACAGACCATGAATCAATGCCACAGCAGATTTCTTCTAGCTGTATTTATCTACACACATTTGACTGCCAAACTGTCGAAACAGCTGAATGCAAGAATATGACAACTGAAGCAATGTCTGCAAACTGTTCGAATGTCAACTAATGGCACAATTCACCAGACCACTGAAGCATAAGACTCTCTGCTAATATATGACATCTCCATTAGGAATGCACAATATAATCGGAATCATATCGCTGTCAGCAGATATGTGCTTCAAAAAAATATTTCCATCAAACAGATGTTTAGACAGAACTGATATTTCAACCAATACCAGAGGACTTATTAAATGCTCATTTAAAGTACAGAGTAAAACGTTTAGGCGACATTTGGTTATCACATTAAAATATCTGTATTTTATCCATTTACAGCTTTTTTTTGTTAACTTTACAGAAACAAATGTTCGATTTCTCTGTAATCCTAATCCAGGTAGATGTTTTACAATCTATAATGTTTAAGTGTGGGCATCTGCATATGTATACTTTAAAAATATCAGATATTGTCCCACAGTTTCTGTATCAGTGCAGCCCTAATTTGTATAAACTATAAATCGATACAAAATGAAAAACCGATTAAGAATAAGATGTTACTATCCTACATGTCATGTTAAAATAGATTAGTGAAACAGTAAATGGTGGCATGTCAGGGGTAAAAGCTTATGGAGAAGCACCTTTAAAAACACTGAACAGCTTCCTGAAATATACAGACAATAGAATTACGTCACATATTTCACAATGCAAAAATGTGCACAGCGTAGTCATGGTGCTACCACCTAATTGTATTAAGAGTATTCAAATACTATAAAATGTATGCAGTAAAAAACTGAAAATAGAATTTTTGGACACCTCACAAGAACCTAAAGATCGAACAATATAGCTAAAAAGTCAACAAGACCGATATCAGAAACCAAACGCTCTACCGATTTTGATAATCAAGTTTTAACATTTAACTAAACAAACCATGCAGAGCCTGTCACAGATTCAAGAACAATTTAGTGGGAAAAAAACAAGCCTATAAAAAGACTATTTCTTTTTTTTTTTTTTTTATATAAAAATCATCGAGAAGGCACATTTTAAGAAATTCTCTCTAATATCAATATCAGCTGATTAATCATGACAGCTCTACCATATTAATTTTCTCCAATTACAGAATAGTTGAAGATGAAAATGTGCTCGTGTGAAATGCATGCAGAGTGAACAAAACATGTAACTTCCTTCATAAACAAAATGGTCTTTGTGTAACAGCAGCCCACTGAAACAAAGGCCTACACGGCGAAGTCAGGGGTTAGTAGAGTACTATAGATCTATTAATGTGAGACAATCCATTAAAATGACACGGAGATGAGGTACATCTGTAGAAATGTCACGCCATGCTCAGTCTACTCACAGTGCTTTTCATTTGTTTTTTCAGATACTATCACAGAACATTGATAAAATTCTTTCCATATCTATACTGATGTACCACTTATACAAGGGGTGTAAATACTTCACAAGTATTCAATTCCCTTTTCAGTTCCCTTTCGGTTCGATTTTTGATGTTTTCTACCTTTGTTTTAAAAACACTGAATAATTCCATTCAGAGAAACAGTATTTAACAGTAACACTGCAGTAGGCTAGACATAATATTACAGAAACGTTGATTAAGGGTTGAAAAACTATAACGCTTTAATTTCAGGGGAGGAAAAAGTATTAAGGTAAAAATAATAATGGTCTCGTCTCCTTTTTCAAAAACTGAATGCTCACAGAATGATCAACTTTTTATCTCTATCTAAAATGTCATCCCTATAAATGTGATCATCTTTCAGCCCTTAGTTTCATGAATATACTGATATACAATGGAAAAAGTGGAAAGGAGACTACTTGCCAGAAACAATTTATCATCACTGCATGGAAAAATTTAAAAACACAAAAACAACAAAAGTGCTACCCCTCCATCTCCACTCAAATCTTTCACTAGGCCTTTAGCTCCACCTCCAGCCTCTCTCTCAGGACCTGTGGAGGACTGCAGTCTGAGAGAGGCCTTTGTTGGGAAGGATGGACGGATACACACACACACACACACACACACACACACACAGATCTGTGAAGCAGCGGGGGGCTGCAGCTCTAAAACCCACTGCAGCTCAGGGGTCGGACCCCCCTCCCATAACACACATACTTGTTTAAATACAATTTCAGGACGCCTAATTTTATACACATACATATATTATACACACACACACACACACACACACATTATATATTAAAAGCGAAATGTATATTATAAATATACACAC
Organism: Pygocentrus nattereri; assembly: GCF_015220715.1. Lineage (NCBI taxonomy): Eukaryota > Metazoa > Chordata > Actinopteri > Characiformes > Serrasalmidae > Pygocentrus > Pygocentrus nattereri. The sequence goes on along the minus strand of NC_051234.1, from coordinate 20,205,109 downwards.
ATATAATATTGAAACATTGTGAAAAAGCACTTCATAAGGCCAGGACCACAAACCCTGTTTGTCTCCGTTTTTCTTACAAAGTCCATAAAATGCATGAACACACCAACACAGGAGTGAGGAAGGAAGGAACACTGCCAGTCACTGGACCTTCCCTGCAACCTCCTGAAACTCCAGCTCTCTCTCGGATTGACGGATTAGGGGAGGGTGAAGCGGGGTAATGACGGAGAGAGGAGAGTTCCACACAAAGGTTCAGAGAGTTGCTGCTGATTGTCAGTGAGATTAAGGGGTTACAGGGGTTGTGAGGGACAGAGATGGGGTAATGTGCATGTGTGGGTGATTACGCCACAGCTCAGCTTTCAGCAGCTGTAATTGAAGGGAGAGTGCAGGTCATTTAAGAAATGAGTGATTTTCCAAGCCAAACATCTGTAAACAGCCCAACATACATTGTGTTTGTACAGGTTACAGCCACCTTATGCTACCTGAGTGAAGACAACAGCAAGTTAAGTTTAAGGTAAGGCACACTGGCTTGGTGCTGTAACAGAACCAGCATCACCCTGAAAAATAATGTTTGGGGAGGGCACAGTGTCTGTCACAGTGCTGACTTTAATTATGTAATGTATGAACTGTAAATATAATGTTTGAACTGTAATGTATGAACTGTAAATCGCACTTGATTAAACAAACCAAAAAAAGCCATTTAAGATAGATGTTTACCTACTGTAATCCCCATGAGAAGTTCATAATAATGTTAGAGAATAAAAATAGGCCAAAAACTAACCACCCTCAGGCCACTCTGAAAATTCTTGAAATGGAATTTTGTCAACAGTTTACATAAATAATAAATAAATAAATAAAATTAAGCTTAAGCTGTGTTTCCGAAAAAGCAAAAGCTTACCAGCTTGCTGTAATGGTACTTGCAGTATCCACAGTATTTCACATTATCAGCATCTGAGCCTTGTTCTTCACACAGCAACCCAGCAAACTGAGCACTGCAGATAAGAAGAAAAGAGAGCTATTATTTGAGAAGAAAATGAACTTAACACAAGGTTTATGGACTCAGTTGTAAGTCTACAAATAAAAAAAAGTAACACATTTTTAATATTACAACTTGCCTATAACATCACAAATTCACACAACGGCAAAAAAAAAAAATAATAATCTACACCCAATGAAGATATATACATATTTACAAAACTTCTATAAAATGCTAACTTTACAAGAGAACATTTCAATTTAATATAAAAAGATTTTATTCCAAGTCATTTTAGACCAGATTTTAGACTATTTAGATTGTTCCAAACATCATGACATTTTCAAACAATGTAAAGGGCAGCTGGGGATTTCAAATTATGCAACAAATTAAAATAAAGAAAAACAGCAAATAAAAAATTGTGCACTAAATATACAGAAAATGCCATGTTTAAATTTGTTCTCTATAGAGAATGTGTTAACTCCCTCCCCATTAACAAACTTGACAAAACATAGTTTGACCAGGGGTAAACACAAAGTTTGTGTGTGTGCATTTATGTAAAAATGGCAGCTAGTACCTTCAAATGATTAAATAAAAAAAAAAAAAAAAAAAAAAAAAAAAAAAAAAAAAGAGAGATACAAGGTTTTGCTCAGACAGTAATATGTACATATATGTGTGATATATGTGATATGCATATATTTATACACACACCAACTCTAAATACCCCTGGGCAAACTATGTTTTGTCAATTTTCTAAATGGGGGAAAGTTAGCACATTCTCTATAGATAAACTTTTTTCTGTATATTTAGTGCACAATTTCTTTTCATTTGCCTAACTTCACAATTTAGAAAAAAATAATTAAAACAAATATTGAAACATACATTTTGTGCTGTAACCTCTGGACAAGTCACAATTTTTTTAAATATGTTCAATTCAGCAAAAATGTACAGAATTGTGTTCTCTGTACAGGATGTGTTAACTTATTTTCACTTAGAAAATCAACAAAATGTCATTTGACCAGGGGAATGAAAACTTCTGCTTATGACTGTACAGACATACAGACATGTGCATACATTACATTAAATTAATTTTTCTGAAATGGTGTATGTACTCTAACCCACCATGTAACATGGAAAGCTTGGCGGCAGCCATGTTTGTTGCAGGCCATGCAGGCTCCAGTGGCCGCTTTGCTCTCCCGGCCTTGCTCCTCACAGATGTAGCACGTCTACGAGACACAAAAACAAATACTCTAAGCAACAGACGACACCACATATATACTGAATTTTCACTGCCGTGAAAAGCTGCTGATATGATATATATAATACGAGGCGCGGTTGGCTTAATCTGAAGACACTGCCAATTTAACAAGTCTCTGTAAAACCTGTCTTTCTAGTACCCTGATAATCAGGCACATAATAACCATGTTGCTTTAAATTGGCTCACAATGAAGACTCAATTACAGACAGGGGGTGAAACCATTTCATCACAGATTGAATACTCAACTATTTCAAGCATGAGATTAAACCTGGCCCCCTTAGTTTTCTTCCAAATCAGACACAGTGTCACATACCACCAAATGATTTCTATTTACTTCATCAAATCAAATCACTCTGGGTTAAATCCACAGAAAAAAAAACAATGCTTTTCAAACACAGTGAAATAATTTAAGCATGACGTTCTATCTTAACCGCTGCAAAGGTCACGCAGCTTCACTTTCAGTGGGCTATAACAAAAGCACAAAAATTGGCACTCAGTATATTTCTTTCAGACAGAAAACAAAAACAAGGAACAAGTGATCAAAATCTTTAACATGAAAAACATCTTTATTAAATCAGAAAAGTAAAATGCCAAAAATGATAAAATGATAATTATGAAACTGATTAATGCAAACAATTTAGGGCTGCACAACAGGGAGAACTGCAATTTATTGATACGTATTACACAAGCGGTAACGCAGCAACCTTTTTATAGGGTTTAAGTATTTATTGATAAATATTGTATTAAAAAAAAAGTATTCAAGGCCTGTAAAATATTTTTTTTTTATTTAGTCTCAGTCACTCTTAAAAACATTTAAGCAATCTCTTAGTCATCCATCTGATGTAACATTTTACATTTTAAAACATGATTCAGTTCACACTAGCTGCACTAGATGACCTTTTTGTTAAAAAGTTTAAAAAAAGTTACATTTTGTTAAAAAACACATTTTGACTAGCCGCATATGTCAAAACACCTTTTCCTGACCTGTCGTTGACTTCACAGAGATTCAGTCAAATCACTGACTGCCACTTTCTGTAGCTTTCTAAACTATAATTGAAATAACAAATTAATAACATGGGATCATCTTGTTGGAGCTGTAGTTTCAGTATGCAAAGAGGTATCCTCGCTGATACAGCTGTAAAAACTTTGTTGAAATAAAAAGATCTGCTGTTTGTGCTGTAAAGTTTAAAACTTGAAGCAAAACAAATTAATTAGAAAAGAAAAGGAGGGAAAAAAGTTGTTACATGATGGAGCTGAGTCAGATACCAATAAGGATCACTGTACTTATTCATCCATTCTAACATGTTCCATATATTAACAGTAACTGCTCTATTCAAAGGCCTTTGGCCTTTGTGGGTACAGCAGTAATAAGATATACTACAGTATTAACAAAATGATGCTGGTATCAAAAAAAAAAAGTTGAATTTCTATTCCACATCACATGCACCCAATTATGATTTAGAGGGGTCAGTGACAGATGGTGAGGGATCTCACTGTAGGTGGCACTAATGGAAAAAGGGAATAATCTCAGAAAAAATAAAATCAGTTTGCTCAGTGATGGATAACAGTACATATCCACTGCACTCAAATTCGTCATTCTAAAAGTCAAGCCCATTCATTTTCAACAATGTATAGTAAAATATGCACAGGGGATTGTGGGATAGCAAGTGGCACGAACATGACTTGTGATGCAGCAAGAAAAGCTGGGCAAATTACCAGCAATTAGCAATTAACAACTACTTAGGCAAAAGCAACTGTTACAAATCAAAACTAACACAAAGACAAAATTTTAAGAAATACCACATATCAGAAAGTATCTCACATTACTATGTTCCTGGACAGTAATGAACCACAGCTACAGCAGACTAGGTGAGTATGTAAGCAAACTACTTTCATTTTTTTTTTAATTAAAATAACGCAAGACAAGACATTAAAATAAACATAAGAGAAGAAAAAAGCATGCGTCACTTACTAAACTCCCACCCCCCAAAACAAATACCAATGTAACAAATTATTACAAATTCAAATTATTTGGGCAGCCCTACAAATTAATATTGGTATCAATTAAAAACATTGTTGAATCAATAATGTGACATGGGAAGGAAAGCAGGCAGGCAGGCAGTTTAAAAAAAAAAAGGTCTGCATTATATGACCAATTTACCAGATGCTCATTTGCATTTATTGCAGGCTTCCACGATATCAGTATTGCAAAGGCCAATACCGCCATAATGATCAACAATTTATAGTACAGCCCTGCTATCATTAATACCATTAAAACCCCAAATATAATGTATACTTTATTTCAGAGCTAAACTACATAACTCAGAAAAACTTACCTTATTGTAACGTTCATGAGGGACAGACTGTAAAACGATGGGCTCCATGGTGGCAACATTGGCAAACTCCACCTCTGGGATGTAAAGGGCACAAACCACATGAGCCCAACCTAAATAGAAAAATAAATATATAAAAAACAAAAGGAATAAGAATAAAGCTACATGCTTTGTCCAAACATCATAACTTCATGATATCTTCTGCTCTGATGGCAACTTCTGGCATCAGCACGTTTTTGAACCAAAAGTCAACTTTTATTAAGACGTGTACATTTCTCCAATCTTTCCTTTATCTCTTAGAATCAAACTGGCCGTCACCCACCCTTAGGTTGCAGCATCATTTAGCAGTAGAAGGTGCTGAACCTTTCAGCCAAAGTAATCACCAAAAAAAGAATAACAATTCACTTTATATTAAGCAGTATTGATTCATTTATTCAGCCAACATAATTCTTTCACAGACAATTTTCAACCTAAATTAAAGTGAAGCATACAAAACATAACTGCATGGCACATCATTAATGCTTCAGACTTTCACTTTCTCTAGCCATCATATAACAATAATGCACAGTTGGTCCTCTTCTAAATCTTCAACCTATTATATTAATACCTCCTTATATTATTAACCAAGTGAACACAGTCAAATGGATTCTCACAAGAAAAAGTTAAATAAGTCTGTCATGGCAAAAAGTCACTCAAAGATTCTAAGCAGTCCACTCTATTCCATCACAATACTGCATTTTTCAGCTCTATCAATGAGTACACTGGAGAGAGGACAAAGGTGTTTGCTTTTCTGAATCACTTCATTGACGTTTAACAAAAAAAATAAAGGTAAGGTAAAAATATGGGCAGCTTATTTGCAAAGCCCTGCTTTAGAAATATGCATTTAGAGACCACTAACAAAGCCAAAGAAAGAAAACTCATTAATGTCTAACTAAATTTAGTATGAGAAAGAAAAAGGTCTCGGAATGTCTTCTGATTGGTGTGACGTTATAAAATATTACAGTTAATCCTATACCCTGAATAAACATCTAAGAGCAGATGCCTGATTAATTTTTTAACTGGTAATTATTTACACTTATCATTTACAATATCAAATTGAATTTAACATTATTAGTGATAAAAAAAAAAAACTCTCTTTTAGCCAAATAATCTAACCAAACTTTAAAATCTAACAGATCTGTATACAGGTATAGATATCAACAGGTTAAATAAAATATCAAGTCTTTATGGCACAACAAGTACAAACATTTAAAGAAATAGCTACTCATATTTACATTTGGCAGGCAATCTTATTCAGAGAAACATACAATTTGATCGTTTTATAGAAGTATGAGACAAGAGTGCTAAGAGTCTTGCCCTAGGACTCTTATTGGTACAGCAGGGGGTGCTTGACCCAGCAGGGGATCCAACCCCAGTCTGCAGTGTTTAATGGCAGAGGTGTTACCCACTACACTATACAATGTCCTAGAACTTTTGCCCAGGCAGCATTTTATGTTTTCTGTTTCCAATATGTTAAATTGAAAATATAAACAGTATTTTTTCAATTACAAAAAGCGTTTCAGTTCAAGTTCTAAAATCAGCTACAGGAAGGAGTAAAAATTAAACTAAACTAATCAAACTGACATCCACATTATATACAGTTATATACAAATGTTTGAACACCTTCAATCAAATTACACATACCCTAAAAGCTGCATTTGGTGTTTTCTTTCCTCAACATGCTCAATAACCAGTAACTGTGAATTCAAATGTGCAAAAGTATTGTTTTTTGTCTTCAGTGTGCTTACGGAGGCACCATAACAACCGTGTTCATCTGAAAATGTACATTCACTTAAAAAAAAAAAAAAGAAGCTTAAACTCTGTCAGCAAGTTTCTTGGACTCTTGGAAGTATAGGTTGGGAATAAATGGCAATATCCATGGTGACTCACTAGGGAAAATTATCTTTAGGTTAGATTTGTCCCTTATGTCTTAATATACACTTGAAATAAAGATTTTTTAACAGAACCATTAAACCTATTAAAATGTTCTTTTTATGTCTATGGCATCACTCTAAAACATTTTATTTTTAAGCATGTAAATTTACTGCAAAAAAATTCACAAACATGCTGCGCAAATATCAAAATTACAGGCTTGAACCAGACTATACTCCCCCCTTTTCTCACAGGCCTCCAAGTCACCACAAAACCACAAGAGTAAAAAAAAAATTAACTACATAAAGCTAAACTTCAATACTTATATAAGAAGGATGCGGATAACAAATCTAATTAATCAAGAAATGGGCAAATGACTGGAGTCTGTTTGTCCAGTCACGGGAAACAGTAACAGCCCTAAACTTAAAAGTGAACCCGTGAACTGTCTTTGACCTCAGTGTGCCAGGGACAGGGCGGTGGGTGTTGTTGTTTTGAAGTCCCTCCAAGAATTCTGCAGAAGCCCATAAAACAGGGCAATAAAAAACCCAAGCACACCCCAAAGAACTTCTCACCCCTTCACACACCAGGCTGGCACAATATATGCAACAGAAATGCATCAAAAAAAAAGATAATTCTGACTGAATCCACAAGAGCCACACTCATTTCATAGGCTTGAAGGCACTGTTCGATAAGTGAAAAACAGTACATCTACACAATGAAAATGTCAATTTTAAGGCAATATGACCTCAAAGAGTAAACAAATGGAGTTTATTTATACTCACATTTACTACTCAACATGCATCACTAAACTAGGCATTTGCCAAAACAGCCAGTGTTATCATTTAGGATTAACTGCGTTTGCATTTCTTAACACTAAAACTACCCCACAGGGACCAGGTGGTTAAAGCTAATGTGCAATAATAACACAGGACAAAAATAAATAAATAGCTTGATTTGGCTGCAATGCCCAGAGGCAAATAGAATAAATCAGGTATCCATCTAAATTTTTGTCAACTTTTAATCCAACAAAAATAATTAGACACTTCTACAATGTGCCTTCATTGAAAACAAATTAGTTAAATGCTAAGAAAAAGAAAAAAAATTAAAATCTGTTTCTTGCACTCTCCTGCACCAATCAACAGCAAAACTATGATACAGCTTTTACAAAAAATATTTGACAAGTGATTTAAGATAAGATAAGATAAGATAATCCTTTATTAGTCCCACAGTGGGGAAATTCACAATTTGTAATCTCTGCTCTTGTCAAGAACCAAGATGAGATACAAAACTCAAAAAATTCTCCACTACAGGTTTGATCCTACCTAAAAAAAAAAAAAAAAAATCCAGACTCGAAAAGGATTCACTTCAGTGCATCACTAATAAATAGATCAAATAAAGAGAAATCCCGAGATAAAGTCCTATTAAAAATAGTATCCTAATATTTCCATCAAACCAGCTACACTGTAAAACCTAAACTACTGTTTTAACTGAAAGTATACTAGCCTACCTTAAAATACAGATTAGCAAACTTCAAGTGCATGAAGGAACATGCTGATTAAGTTGGAAGGTTGCCGGTTTACTCACCAAGCAAAATAAATCTATTTTTGTGTACTACCTGTGCTTATTTTCTTAACAGCACTTTACATTTCCAGTGCAATCTCTCCCAAAACACTTTAAATTTGGGGAAAAAAAAGATTACATAGTGTGAAATGACCTAAACATAAGCCCTGAAGTGAGCTGATGTTTCCCTCATGGACGTTTAACAGCTTTCCACACTACAAAGGGGGCATGGTCGTGCAGCTGCATGTCCCATGCAATGTTTACAGTCTCAGGCTTGCCCCTGCCGTGAACCCAGTCCATGAAGAAGAGAAGTCCCATCGCAGCCCCGCAATGACCCCAGCAAGACCACCCCATCATAAAATGAGGGGAGATAAACACACGTTCACCCCTCCCATTTTTACACACAAAATAAGCGGCAACTAACCACACAGTGCATACCTACCTACAAGTCCAAGGTAATAACGTTAATCAAATCATGGAGTCATTTCTGTTGGTTTAACTAATAAAGACATGCAGCAAAACTGGCCATAACCACTTCATTTTACAATATCACCTCTGAAAAACTCTTAGGTATGAGAAGTTTTAGAAAGACCAAAAATCTCTGCACATTTAAACATTTTAAAGCACAGGTGCTATTATTTGTGCCAGGACAGCCACTATTGAGTAATCCACTGATTATTTTGGAGTTTTATTGAGAAATCAGAGTTTCAAATAAAGCTCAAATGATAAAAACAGATTTAATCAAATTATCCACTGATTGTGACAAATTGAGAAATCTATTAAAATTTAAATGAGCTAATACTTAGAATATACACAATGACATACTCCAAAACATGCATTTAAATGACTGCATCCATCAGGCTGTTATTAAGGAAAAGGGACAAGTAACCAAGTATTAGGGAAAAAAAATGACAGGGAGCTTATTAACAGCTATTGCATCCAACTGGCTGTAACACGGGCTGAAAACCAAACATGGTTATATGCTTCAAAACGCAAGTTCCGATCACTATCCCTTTTTACTTTCCACAAATTTCTTCACTAACTGCTCTCTCTCTCTTTCTTGCACAGTCTTCTTAGTTGGTTTGATTTCATCATCAGTTCTGCTGACCTCTCGCTCTTTGATAATCAGTCAGTGGATGACAGGACCACTGATGACTGGATTTTTTTTTTGTTGTCTGCAAATTAGTTTAATATGGACTTTATCCTTGCCTTCAAGTCTTTACTCTTAGAATCTTTCAGAGTAAAAAAATAAGACAAGGGACACAATAACATCAACAACAGGAACAATGTATTATGAATTCAAATCCACTGCAGCAGATTCAGCCAAACTGTTAGCAATATAGACATAAAACTGACACCAAAATTACACATTCATACATAAGAACCTTTCCCAAAATTATACACTACAAAACTCTCAAGTACAAAAAAAGCCTATTTACCTCCATTATCTGTCCTTTTCAGAGCTCCGTCTTTGTGGGGGCACAGCTCACATCTCTGCAAAGAGAAGAAACACAGCATGAACCTATTAGCAAATCAAACACAGTGTGTTTTCTGACACAGAAGCAAAGCAACATTCAGTTAGATACTGTGATCAACCTGGTAGGCTTGTCACAATAGCAGAGTTTGTATTATGACGTACTTGCCAGAGAAGCACCATATTAGGGAGGGTCCCTGAGCTAGCTGAGCATTTTCTATTCATTATAGGGAGGGTGGTGGGAAGAGGAGGTGGTAAAAGATATTTCTGGTTAATATTTAAATAATTGATATTATTAACATCATATTTGTATAAACATGCTTTGATGTGAAATGTTTCATCCAAGAGAAATTTGGAGAGAATCAGAATTGTTCACATTAGCGGTGACAGAACCCACCATATTACAGAAATGTCTTAAGTCTGAAATTTCATCTGATCTGCTTAGTCACCATGACATCTTCAGTTAGGGTCAAATTTAAGACAGCACTTAACACAGAACACCAATCCTTAAGTTTGTAATCTTATCTATTAACTCCAGACAAGAAAACCGTATTAGAAAAACATCTTAGCAAGACAAAATTCTGTTCTAACTTCGATTCAACCCCAGACCCATCTTTTACTCATGTGTTTCTATCATTTTATGCAGTGACAGACAGCCTAGTTCACTCTAACTAGCATACGTGTCACATTTATCTATATCGAAAACAGTGCTTCGATTTGTGAGGGTTTTTTTCTGACAGCATTTTAAAAGTCACAGACACTGCAGACTTTTACAGACTGATAACAGCATAAAGTGCTGCTCAATATTTTTAACTTCAAGTTCATCACACTTTAGTTAACATTAGCTCTCTGGCTAACTAGATTATTTTGATCATGTGTCTATGTGTCTGCTGAGCACAGTGGGTGACAGATGTGACAGTTCGTCAACTTTGATTGCTGTAAGATTCCTAAATTAAAATTTGCTTCTCTAATATGAATTTCTGAAATGTCTATCTTGAGCCGTCAGATCTTAAGACATGAAGATAAGACGTTTCTGTAACACAGCCCCTGTTGTCTGATGCATTTATTGCTCCTAAAAGCTCCATCAAAGAAAATTATGACATGAAATGGTTATGAATATGTTGCCTCCTTGTTTTATAACAGATAAGTTTCTCTACAACAAACTATTTCACACCAACCCACTCTGACTGACTTCACATCAACCCTTCTCTGACTGTTTACATCTCATCCAGTAAATTATACAGAAATTTAGAAAAACTGCTAGAATTCCCATGAGATTCCTCACAGGTTCTAATGAAGAAAAAAAAAATTGGTATGCAGGGGTGGGAATCTTTAGGCACCTCACAATTCGATTACAATTCAGAGGGCTGCGATGTGATTATGAAACGATTATCGATGCATCTTGATGCATCTTTTTGTATAATGGATTTATATTTTCCTACTGTCTGAAGACTTGGTAGTTTTAAAGCAAAATATTTGTGATTAATCATAATGGATTTACTTCCAATGTGTTCTATTAATAAATCAAATGGAAGTGACATGGCAAGTGAACTGGAAGACTCTCATTCACTGCTATTGCTTGGAGCACATAAGACGCTGCTGCCACTCATCTATGATACTCATCTGGGAGTGTCCGTACACGCATCACGTTACAGCCGTTCTACCCATTTTCTTTACTGATTTTATTTCATTTCATTTCGGTTTTGCTCTTGTTGTGTGTGTATGTGTGTGTGTGTGTGTGTATATGTGTGTGTGTGTGTGTGGGGGGGGGGGGGGGGTCTACAGGTCACACAGCAACGACATCCCGCCAAGCGAGTATCTACGAAAAGGCAAAGAGATCAAGACAAACATTTAGAGATGTCTGGACTTCTTCACATATATAAGCACCGCAGTTGGTTTTCTGGCACGCTAAATCTGCAAAGAGAGACTGTCTCTCTCTAAAAAAGAGACAGTCGCGTCTCTTTCGAATTTTCCCGTTCTAGCAGTTACATTCGTGCAGAATTAAAGGTGGAACAGGAAAATTTTAAACGAGAAGCTGGTGAATGAGAGCTTAAACGACTTGGATTGTGATTCCTGACCTAAGCTGGCTGTTAATGCAGAGGCTGCCGGTCGGATTTCTCACTCATCCGTGTGTGTTTTCGTTATGTGCCGTCACAGACTGTACGCACGCTGCACTTACCCACTTCCAAGCTCTGCCTTTTATGTTCCGTCAACATTATGTTATGAGTTAAATATTTAAAAATAGATTTTTGCCATTTATAAATCAATTCAGAATTGTTCACATCCACATCGTGATGCATCTAAGAATCAAGTTATTCCTGCACCCCTATTGTTATAGAACCTTTAAATTAAGTGATGGGTTCTTTTAGGAATCAAAGAGTGATTCATTTATTGCATCCCTTGAAAGAACTCTTAGACATGTTTAGTCTCTTCTTGTAAGGCTCTTCTTTGAAAATAGAAAAATACTATGCACACATGACAATCACAGTATCATATGGAAGATAAAATGTCAGTCAAGGAAAGCCTTGAGTTTACTGGAGAAAGCAGGCAGTACACATCAGCTGCAGAATCTCAAAAGATGGCAATGAACAGCAAGTATTTATATTACTCCCATGGTGTGATCACAAAAAAAAAGAAAACATTCAAATACTGTGTTGCTTTAGCCCTTCAAATCACGTCAACACTAAAGAGCTCAGATGGTCTTGCCTACTCAATGTTATTGTCCTCCCTGAACAAGTAACATCCACTGATTTACCTCAACAACTATAAAACTTCCATGGAAGTCATTCAGAGTGGTTTGATGTGAAATGATTCACTGTAGAGAAACTTACAGCCTCTGATTTCTTTACAGTGGTGGTGACTGGAACCCAGGGCCAGCATGTCTACAACACAAATATATCAAGTTTATTAACTATCCAAAACCACCAGTGAACCTATATGCATCTCCTGAGTTTTTATATGTACTGTTGATGGTAAAATTGCAGTAAATCTGACAAAAAATTTTTCTCTTGTAGGACAATTTTGACTTACAATGCCCCTGCGTGGATAAAAAAGACTTTAGGCCAAAATCCTCTGACAAAACCATCATAAAACAATGCCTCAGACATCAAACAGTTAATTCACAACCATTTCTTTTGGGAATTTTTAAAACATTCTTTAAACATCTGGTTCCTACCATCTGACTTGGTAAGTTTCTCTACAATGGAGCATTTCAAATCAAACTACTTTGAATAAGTAATCATTTATAAGTATCTTAGTTTCAGATAACTCCACCTTCTAGTTCAACTTCAAAAAATGAACAACTCGAGAGGTAAAAAGCTTGGGTGCTACTGCAAAAAAAAAGCAAGCAGACAAAAATAATACCTGCACTTCACTTTGATCCAAACACAGCTTCTTAACACAATAACATTAATGCTGATGAAACACACATGACTTTATGAAAGTACATTTCAGTCTCAGAGAACACAGAGAAATAAATGGAATGGGCATGTTTATCTAAGCATACAGATATCCAAACTTATCTTATGTTTAAGTAGAGTAATTTTAAACCCAATGTGGGAAAGTTAAAAGTGACTTATTTGCTTAGCAGTAACATAAGCTAACCTGAAGTAACACTACAAAGGAAAGTGACAACTTTTGGCTGTGTTTCTAAAATCTGCTTTTCATTTCAAATGCATTTGTTCACCGAAGCTCGAGGCAGGCGTAGTCATCAGGCATGAGGGCACTGGTTGACCGATTTGTATATTTTGAATAGCTCTGTACCCTAGAACTGATCTACCTCATGCGCACCGATAGCAGAATTAAACCAGAGGAGGTAGGGAAGAGGCGGGACTGAGCACAATGATGATGTTGGACAGATGTCAGTTGTTATGACAAAGCGATATATTTCAGGATATAATAAAAACAAAATCAGCTTGTTTTGATATTTTTTAGGAACATTTCAGTCACTGGCTATAAGGAGTGCAATTGCTTTTTTAAGTGAGAACAGTTCTCACACGCACACAAATCAGGGGAGCAAAAGACAGAAATCTTAAACCTTAATGAATTTTAAACATTTTGGGCAAATAAACAACACAATTGAAAAAGCAATTTCTTTGCATCTGATGCAGATTTACTATTTGTCTTTGTAGCACAATTATAATATACTCACTTGGAAGGAATAAGATTTTTCTGTTAGAAGGAGACAAAAATCTCTGCCTTATGCATACAAAGAGATGGTGGTATGGAGATGGAGGTAAACAGCTGGTATGAAAACAGCAGATGTGTGAAGTGAGACACCTTGTTTTGGCATAAAACCAGAATTGACAAGAAAAACATCTCAAATTTGTGTTGCGTAACCGGTTTCCCCTGCTTATGACCTATTACACTCCCTAACCAACTGCCACCTTCTTTTCATGCCTTCCAACTAGAGAGATGGCACAGGTCACATACTGGGTTCTCATAAAGGGCTAACTGAAAATGCTAGATGGGATATCAGATGGGAAAAAAGTAAAACAAAAAAGAAGTTAAGATGCTTTAAGTCTAGAACAGAGTGGTTCTGAAAAAACACTCAACACATTAGTTTTTTCACAAGTGTTTTTTCTAACAGTGTATATTCACAGAATTGGTGGTATGACAAGTATAAAGTCCTCTCTGAAAACTGGGCTCTGCTATCACCAACTCAGCAGTTAAAACCATCTAAGTTAAGACTTGTTACTGCAACCTCCCACTGGAGCCTACTGTAGCTGTCTCTCAACATCAGGAACATAATGTACCAATGTCATTAAAGCAAAATATCAACATAAATCAATCAAGGACAGAACCAAAATATTAGGCGTGTCAAGCAACTCTTTGGTAGAATGATAAGCTTAGCAAGCAAAAGACTTGGTAGACCACAGAAGCAGATGACCAAGTACATTTAATCACAAAAAAAACCTTTTCAAATGCTGACCACATTAAGAACATCATCCAGGATGTAGGAAAAGGTGTGTCAAGAACTACCATCAAGAGACAAACAGAACTGCACGATCTCAGATGGTTTACCACAGGATACAAACCACGTGCAAGCTTACAGAACAAAATGGCGAAGTCACAAAGACTGAGACACGGGGTGAATACTAGTCTCCACATAAGTGATGGAAAAAGGAAAGTCTGGAGGAAAGAAACCGCTCATGATCCAAAACATACTTCAGAGATCTTCAAATCTGGACCTTGAATCCGTATCCATGTCTGGATTTTGTTTTTACAGGTAGGTATGACATTAGGTGGCCAATGAGTTACATTCACAGATCAATTTAGAACCAGTGATTACTAAATCAACAACTGGAATATAGATTCAAGGTCCGGATATAAAGACCCACGGCATACAAAGTCTATGAATCACGGTGGCACAGCCATCTCTTAAAAAGCACGACCAAAACACTTCTAATTAGTGACTGGATTGTTAAGTAATTTTGTAATATGTAACCGATTTCTTGAAAAATAAAAAAATTGACATAACCCATTTTGTTCATTTTTTTCTTAATTTACAACACTAATTTCATAAACATTTGCTCTATTGCAAATTTGGTGGCTGATAAAAATGAACCATAGCTTTATCAAGTTAAATGCTACGCATTCACAATTATAAAACACTTGTCTGCTCTGCACACATTGGGAGCTGCATTGAAAAAGGTTTGTGAAGCTCAGAGTTTCAATTAAAAGTTGTATTTGAAGCATTTAGTAGCTAGTAAATCACATATTGCACTGGCTGACACAATCTACTTTATTTCCCCTAAAGCCTCCATTTGTTCTGAAACTGTTTTAAAATCGCTGCTCCATAATGTCCACAAAAAAATGGTCCCACCTTCATGTAGGTGATTCTTGACCAACAAAACCCACCAGACTGTAATAAGAATGTTAATCTAGCAGCACATTCAATGCCATGGATTGAACTGCAATGCCTTCTTGAACCAATGAACTTCTCAAGCAACACTAAAAAAAATGTTAAAGATTTTAAGTAATATGCTACCAATTGAGTGGTTAGGTGTATAAGCTGCACAAATACTCATGAATTCTTGGCTCTAATGCAACAAAGTAGTTTTCACAACCAAAAAGTGGAGGTTTCATGACTGACCTAATTACTAAAACTGTCCTGAACTCCACTAAGCAGCAATTCAAATTCTGAAGAATGTTCATGCTGTGATTCCTATATGGTTCAGTCAGTAAAGACGCAAATTAAAGTTGACGTTCTAACTGCCGAATGACTTACTTGTGGACCGACAACATATGTGGTCAGGTTTTGGCCAGAAATGGCCACTATGATATCAAGGCAACAGTTATTTCTATCATTTCCATCTCTAGCAAATAGTTACATATGAGTTAAGATAAATATATCCAGCTAGCACAGAATGAACTGAAAAGAGTAATCACGAAAAAGAGTCCATTAACTCAGTCATGTCTATGTTTAATCATTTTCTACAGTACTTCTACACTGATAATGATCATCAAACCAACACTGTCCCTGTTACCAAATAGCTCTTAGCTTATATTATTTTAGCATTTAGCTCAGCTTAAAAACTGCTTTGTGCACTTTACAAATCAAATCAAAATTATTTGTATAGCGCTTTTTACAACTGATGTCACAAAGACGCTTCAATGAATTCCAGTAAAGACAAATAATATCCAGGACCTGACATTTAACTGCACTGTAACTCTTTTGCTTCTTGCTTTAGATAGTTTTGAAATAATAATTGAAGTACATAAAACTAAACTAACTTTCCTTCCTAGAAAGCTGCTTTCTACCTGTTTCAAGTGTACAATGAGCATAATTCCCTCTGGTCTAATGTCATGAAATACAAAATAAGCTGAGTCAGGTTTGTACAACATTCATTAAGCATAGAATAGTAAAGTTCAGGAGGTATGGTTTGATTAACTTTTATTAAAGCAAGCTTCAATATCATTAAATACCACGATATTTAACATAATACTGAATTTTACTGATATTTTTGAGCACTCATTATAGCTGAAGCTGGATTTCACACACATCTGGTTTGAGTTCAACAAGTGGTCATGTTATTTTGTTTATTTAGGCATTGTTGGCTTGTCCCTGTGTAATCGCACAACCAACTGAAACCAAACACAGTGTTTGTGCAAAACAAGACATAATCTGACCAACTTAAACTGTAAATGGCCTAAAACATGTCAAACGTACCACTCTGGCAGCTCGTTCCTGAGATTCGCATTTCCTGCAGAACCAGGGACCAGTTGGGACTTGGACAATTCCATAGCAAGCTAGGATGGAAAAAACAGATTTAATGTAACATGACAATGAAACAGGATGCCCACATCTTAATGATTAAGCAAACACCTATATGTGGTGGAAATATAAATATTTTCTGCAGCACAAAGAGTGCTTTGTATGATCCTGTTGTATTTATCTATAATAACAATATTAACATTATTAATAATGTTGCAGTGTCTCCCACAGGTCTGAAAAAACCCTCAGGGAAGCACTATGGAGGAGTAGTATTCCAATATATGTCTTTGCAAACTCATCATAGCATTTGTTTACTTATTTGGGTATTCAAATAAGCCATCAAATGTGATTTTTTTTCTTAGATGTGAAATATCTCATGGGCTGAAGTGAATGAAAATGGCCGGTCACTTTGCGCCACTGTTTCCTGTTTCAAATCTTAAATATTTTCTCTTTGGAATTTGTTAAAATGGGACAAAGCAGGAGTTGGATATTGTTAAAATGTGTGTGTGCATACATATACATATATAAGTTAATAATAAACAACAAAACATCAACAACTTCACCAAAACCTACAGGTTATATTAGGCAGCTTTTAGCCAACAACTAATTTCAAGAAAACTAAGCCATTAGTGACAATTAGATTCAACTGTCAAGACTGTTATGAATCAATGCTATGTAAAAATCACAATGCCATATCAAAACCACTCTAAAAACACAAATAGTTACAACTTGCACTGGAAGATATTGCCTTCAGTTTATTATACTGTAATATTGCTTTTAAGTCTCATATATATATCATATATATATATAAAATATAACACAATGCTCAGTACTGTCCCTGTTATCAAGCAGTTTGTTCTAGTTGTTTATTTCTTGTGTGTGACATTACTGGGTGCTTAGATTATTCTAAAAGAACTGCTAAAATACATAAACTAATAAATGTTTTCTTCCTGGAAATAATAACTAATAATCAGAGCACTGTGTAAGCCTCATTGGTGTCATTTTACAAGAAGAAAACAGGACAAAACAGTCCAATCCAAACAAAACATGTTTTCAGTAGGGCTGCCAAATGATATAAGAAGCACATTGGTACAAGACATATTTTAAAAAAGATCGCCATCAGACAGATGTTTAAATTTGATTTGACGTGATGTGACATTTCAAACTGATATTTCATGACTGATTTGTTGTACTACAGAACAGTAGAATGTGTGGATGACACTAAAATATCTGCATTTTATTCATTTTGTTGAATTTTGTAGCCCTAGAAAAATAAACGCTATATTAGAGCTGGGCAGCAGGACATTCTTCTTTAACATGATAAAAAAAACATCATGATATGCTTTTTTAAGCGTACAGTGAAAATACTTAAAACACTTCCCAACTGCACATCTGATCAGAATCAGAGCTTTATTAGTCTTGTCTAAATGGATTTAGTGCAGCACAGTGTGTGAAAAGAAATCAAATATTGATTTTGATAAGTCATTTTTTTTAATGTGGCACTACCTCATCTGTTCTAACTTCTCAGATGTCAGAAAAGATACATACGGTGACATACTGCAAAAAAAAACTTCCTTAAGTATTGTGATATTACATTTAGCCATATTTCCTTCTTCGATGTTGTAGCTCCTCCATGTTGCAAATACTTATGTATCTGCATTGGCACATTAAAAATATCGGCCCACAGTTCCCCTACAGGTGCATCCTTAGTTTTTAGCAGTGCTCAGGAAGACTGAGGTTATTAACTTTAAGAAAGCCCCCAGCACTGAACTGTGGCATCGCAGAAATGCATTCCCTGGAGTGACTGAGCTCCATCCAATACCTCTGAGACGATTTAAGTGGCGTCTGCCATGCAAAAAAAATGGTCATCCCACATCAGTACCTGACCTCACTAATGCTCTTGTGGTTGAAGGCAATCATATCTTCACAGCACTGTTACTGCAGAAAATAGGTCAAACTATGTTTTAATATACTTTATTTTAGAAGAAACACTGGATGTGTTCAAACCTTTGGACAGCATTAGGTTAGAGTACTAGAGAATAATCACAAACTACCGGCGTGTGCTGATAAGACAGGCCGACCTGGCTAACTTTAGCTAGCCACTTGTGCTGAAGTGTTCAAACTAAAACGTGACAAACACAGGAAAGCTCTTAATATCTTCACATAAACACAAACATTAGAGTTTCGGTTCACTGTTTTGGGAAGAAAATGGCTTTCTGCCGCTAACCAGCTAACTACACGTCCCGCTCGGCTAGCGCTACAACCCACATCCTGTGTTAGCATAGCAACCACTAGCGAGCTAACGACCAGGACACCGCTAACAGTGAATGTTTAAAACTCATAGGTAGCTAGCTAGGGAGCTAAAATCACTATTTAGTTTAGAAATAACTTATCAACACTACGAACCACGGCTATACAGAAGCATGCATGCAAATATAACAGCTAAATTTAAAATGTGGTCCGGTGGTAATAGCCAGTTAGCTAACCTCGCTAGCGTTAGCAACGTTTTTTTTTTTGCGGTGATCAAAAACAAACCTCTAAAATATTGAGCTGAAGATTGTATAAAACGAGCGTGTATGCATACAACTATATGTTGTACACATATAACGATTAAATAAAGGGTAAGATTATGCGTCAGTATTTCCAATGACACAAGCGCCAGCTTCAGCTTTAGCTGCCGAGCTAAGCTGGCTAATTAGCCGACACGTTTCGCACGTACGCTATCGACCCGTATTTCTTCTTAAAACACAGCATCAGCGTTTGAGAAAGATGATTCACCTTGATGCACGGCGACGTTACAGCCATGTCCATCGCAGTAAACCAGAGGGTTCTCGGCCCAGCCTCTCTCATCTGAGCAAACGCAGCAGCCTCCAATCATCTCCTTCATATTATGCACCAAGTAGTCGCTGGACACCATCTACAAGGGGGAGAAAACGGTGGCGTAAAAGCAGCAAAAAAGGCCCGCTCACGCTTCAGATCACGTCCTCGTGTCTCCTCGCTCGCCAGTATCTAAGTCCCATTTCGATGAAAATCCATATTTGATCCACGCTGGCATCTAAAGAAACTGTTTTATTTTTTGTTTGTTGTTGTTGTTCAATACCAGAAAAGCCAGAAAAGCTCTGGGGAAGCGGGGAGCTCGTGTGCGCATGCGTTGGCAAAGAGAGTGCATGCGATTGGCTACAGACTAGCTAAAGCAAAGAAAGCAGCATGCTACGCCAGGGCTGCTGCTAATGTCACCAGCGCAGATCCTCTGTGAGATTAAGTAAAACAAGACAATTAGCAAGACGAGCTGCAGTGAAGTACACTTCTGCTCCGCAGAGAACCGTATGGGAGAGATCATTTCGTCTAAATTGACGCCAAACTTGTACACCAAGGATTTTCTTGAGACAGGCTACAACAGGCCGAAGCTATGTTAACGTATGCAGAGTCTCCATACAGGAGGGTAACTACAAAACTTCATTAAGAGAAGCTCTTGAAAACAGGAGGCAGCACATTTGAGTCGTGATGCATTAAGACTATAAATAATATATACTGCGTACAGGATGGTGTGTGTTAGACTAGAAGA
This sequence comes from Pygocentrus nattereri, assembly GCF_015220715.1. Classification (NCBI taxonomy): domain Eukaryota; kingdom Metazoa; phylum Chordata; class Actinopteri; order Characiformes; family Serrasalmidae; genus Pygocentrus; species Pygocentrus nattereri. The sequence goes on along the minus strand of NC_051234.1, from coordinate 20,184,822 downwards.
AAGCAGAATGTGTGGACTACTTCATAAATATGAATGGATCTACTTTTTGAAAGTTGTTTAATGTAGCGTTTGTGTAAAGTCACTCAGAGTGGTGTGATGTGAAATTGTTTATTGTGGAGAAACTTACTAACTCTGTCCAGATTTCTTTACAGTGATTGTGATGGGATGCAGGGATTATGATCTCTACAAATGTAAGGTTTTTTTCACTATCCAAAATAGGGCCTGTGTAAAAGTCCTGGCACCTTTTATATTTTATGGATTGTTTCCCCCGATATGTTAAACTCAACAAACAGGCTGAAATTAGCACCACAATGTGCAGAAAAAATGCCATATTTATTTGTTCCTTGTAGTGGTTGAGATGTAATGTCATTCAGACTGATGTGATATGGTTTATAGTAGAGAAACTTTCTATCCAGATTGATTTACAGTGATTGTGATAGGAACCAGGGACAGAGAAGTGTAACAATTCTTTGTCACTAACTTAAGCCACCAGTGAACCAACATGTGTCTTCTGAGGTTTTATATGAAATGATGATGGTGAAACAGAGGTAAATCAGAAGGGTTACAATACCCTGCATGTGCCTGTACCTTTTAGGCTAATACCTTCTAAAACTATTGTGAAACATAGTCGCAGGCATCAGACGGCGTATTCATAACCACTTAATTTAAACACTTTCCGAGAGGGAGCTTTTACAGGTGGATGTCTGGTTCCCATCACCACCACTGTGAAAAATTCTGACACTAAATTCCTCTGGAATAGAGCACTTCACATCAAACCATGCTGAATGACCATTTCATTATGCAGAAATTTTGTTGATGGAATTTAATAAACATCATAAACACATTATATGATGCAACAAATAATAAAATAACACAGAAACCTTACCTGATCCCAGATACACAATTAGGGACAAATCATTTAATTTAAAAAGGGAAAAAGCTAAAAATCCATTAGGAGTTTAGATGATGGGGGGACTGCGTGCGTACACCTTTCTAAACCAGTATTTTTTTTTTTCTTTTTATTTTTTTTTTTGTGTCTGTTCATAGCTCTTATCCAGAGAGTCTGTGGGGAAGATGAAATTGCCTCTTTTCAGTCTATAATGGTGGGCTATTTTTTGTGTCTGTGACTGTGTGCTGGAAAAAATTGACCACCAAGATGTGTGCACTTTGATTTAATTCATAGATAGATAGGTAGATACATAGATTGTGTGTGCACACGTATATATGTATGTATATTTCTGTGTGTGTGTATGTATGTGTGTGTGTGTGTATGTATATGTGTATATATATATATATATATATATATATATATATATATATATATATATATATATATATAGAATTTGAAAAAGGCACATCCACTTTACGTTCAATTTTAATGATGACTGGAGAAATAGAAATAAAAATAAATAATCTGAAAAAAAAATGACCTGATACGGCAATGATTTCATGGTTAAAGGACATCAAAAGCAACTAATGGTTCAACTGGATGATGCTCAAGCTGCAGGTTGTGTTACCCATTCCCAGTTATTAATACATATTAGTGCAATAATTAGTGTTGGTTATTATTTCAGGTAGAACTATGCACACAGATATTATGTGCACATTTTTAAATGTCATTAGGGACCACCTTAGGTTATGTCATATGTTAATGTTTCTCTTATTAACCCACAGTGTTCCGTAAGGTCAAGTCACCTGTAAGTCTTGCAAATTATTTAAAATTTGTGTTAACGCTTCCTCTACAGAGAACAGACTTCTGCACATTTAAATGCACAATTACTGTTTGTGTTCTGAATTACATAACACATTGAACATATGGTGGAAAAATAAATGGGGCCCATGTAAAAGTTATGGTACCTTTTTATATGTTATGGATTGTTTTTTTCCCCAATATGTTCAATTCAGCAAACAAAGTGAAATGTGCCTTAAATTAGCAGAAAACGGCATATTTAAATTTGTTACTTGTAGTGCATGTAATGTCTTATTTTCACTTAGAAAATCAATGAAAAATGTCATTTGACCAGGCGTACCTAAATGTTTGCATATGATGATATCTATCTATCTATCTGTCTATGTGGGGTAGTAGTGGTTATTGTTGTGGTTTGCATAGCACAATAAATGTTCATTCAGTGATTATGCCATATTTCATTAAATATAAACAATAAAACGTATCAACATTAATTCACATTTTCTCAATAATACAATCTACTGTGATCAGTAAAAAAATATTACACAAGTTTAGAGCGAAATTGTCGTCTGTGGTCTGTTTACCCCTTGTTCATAGTGACTGTAGAATAAGATTTATTACACAGAATCAAATGAAATGATGTTTGTCACATCACATTTACACAGGTGGAAATCTTAGGTGCATAAGCATGGAATACAGCCTGGATAGCCTGATAGATGAAAGCCATTCTGACCTCACTTTTTGACCTATTTTGACACATCTCACACAGTTTCAATGCTTTAGCACATGGGTTGTTCTCTGTGATGTTAAAATTGTCAATAAGTATAGATCACACTCTGGGCAAGTCCTTTTTAATGGCCTGTACTTCCACTCCAGCCTTCAGCCTTTTAAGTGAAAGCCTGTGTTCTAGAAGCCTGTAGTGGAGGCTGCAGGCTTCATCATTGTATGTTGTGCTTTTTTAGGGGAAATTATGATATTCTAAATTTTCCTAATTCTGTTTGTACACATTTTATCTCACTGAATCCAGCAGTCTTTAGAGAGACATTACTGGAAAGTAGTTCAGATTGTAAATTATAAATAAACATGGCGAGTTTATGGATCTCAGTAATTTGTAGTTTTTGGGCAAGATGGACAAACGTGATGGCTTCGTAAACAACCATCTACTGTTGAATTTGAAAAGTAATTTCAAAACAAAAGTTGACTAATTTGTGCAATGCATGCAAAATAAAGAAAAAAACAGTATGAAGATGACGATGATGAACATTTCCTGAAATGGTAATCTGAAAATATGATGACTTCTTGATGGAAATAAACACCAAGAACGCCTGTCTACAGCTCATACTGGAGAAATAGGATGAAGACTAGTCTAGGAATGATGTGTAGTCAGTTTGTTGTGTTGTCGAAGCCGACGTGTCCAGAATCTCCACTTAGGAGAGGGCAGCAGAGGGAAGGCAGGCCTTGCCCTCCACTGTGGGCAGCTGTATGAGGGTGTGGGTGAGCTTTATGGGAGAAGCTGCATTTGAAATGCATTAGGCCACTGGTGTCGAATAAATAGGACACATACTCCGCAGCAATTAACAATTAATTGCTCTCAGCTCAGCATGCAGGCAGTATTTTTTTTTTTGGTACAGAAGTGCAGTAAAATCCTTCTGGAGTTTAGTGTAGTTTACAGGTGGTGAGCTTGGTGCTGACTGAAGTTAGGTTCAGATTAGAAGCCTCCGTCCAATCCAGATTCAATTTTTTTTTAACTGTAATTTTTTTTTTCAGTGTACATTGAAGGGACCAGCAGATCACGCTGAAATGACAAGAGGATCAGTTTAATTTCAGTCTAAATGAAGACAAAAATACTTCTGCCATCTGGATAATGTATAATAATAATAATAATAATAATTATGTTGGAATTTTTAAATGTAATTTTGAATTTAAAAAGCTGAGAAAATCCCTGTTGAATCATTGTACGAGTGTGTCTGTGTGTGAGTGATGTTTTCTTTGGTGGTGGGGGGCTCATTTTGTTGTCTTAAGTTTTTTTTTTGTGTGTTTTGGTTGTGATCGTTTAGTGAGCTAATAAAAACACCTAACCACAGCATGCTAGTTTATTAATTGTATTATATTTTTTTTGTTTATTCATTAATTTACCTACCCAACGTTCTCTCTCTCTCTGTGTGCATGTGTGTGTGTCTCACCTATTAAAAAAAAAAAGTCCTGCGTTCATGGTAAATTGGTTCAGTATTCCAGTCCAACAGAACAACCCATTCTGATTTAGTGTCAAGCAGAAAAACAACGTTTTGTTTTCAGCCCTCAAAGCAGAGACCACCGGATACAGGCCGGCCAAAAATAGGAGCACCACCAGAAGATAATGCTACTTTGTTGAGATTTTTGGAGGAATTCACCTGCATCTCTTCAACATCATTTTCGCATTTTTCTGCGGCAGAAGTTGTAAGTTTAGCGAATGAACTGACTGCATCACACTGCAGGATGAAGCTGAAGTCTGTTTGCTTTTTATCCCTACAAAACAAAAACAACAAGAACAACAACAGAAAACCCCAAAATTTGAGATGCGCCACAGAGAGGCAGGGAGGGGTTAAAGGGGAGTTTGCCTGTGGCACGAGCTCGGTTTGACGCAGGGGCTTGTGGGTAACGTAAGGGGGCACACACACACACACACACACACACACACACAATAGAAGTAGACACGACATGGCAGGGTGAAAGGTCACTCCAACCCCCCCAAAACCAGCTACGTTTCAGGTTGCAAGTAATAATGCAGCCATGTGCTGCTGGATTGCGGGGAAGGAAACTGGCTTTAATGTGGGAGGGGGTGTATAAAAGATTTACTCTGCTTGGTCTCACAAAGGCATAAAAAAGAGAAGAAAAACGAAATAAAGAAAGACAAGAAGTTGAGGAAGAGAAGCGTGGACGCCGTTCGCATGTTCGAACTTAAAACTTGGAAAGGGAAACCCAAACTCTGTCGTGTGAATCTCTTTGTTTTCTGCTTTTCTGCGTTTAGTTGCTCGCAGTTGTTTAATCACTCTGCCCACCAGCTAGTCCTCTGCTAAAGTTTAGCCCCCCTCACTCTGTTGACAGACTACCTCGCGCCGCGCCTGAGACACGTTTTACCCGCGAGCTCTGTCAGCTGGAAATTCCACACAAAATAAAGATCAACCGCTGAATTTGTTCTCGTTTTCAGAGCCTCGCGGTTTTGTTTGCGTGTCTAATGGAGCTGCACTCCGAACTCGGGCTGCAGGAAAAGAGTGTCGGTGGAGAGAAGTGCAGGAAGAAAAGCAGCTGGAAAGACAAAACAGACATGAAGCTCTTTGTTCTGGAAACGCGTACTCTCCTTACCTTCCAGAGCCGCGCTTATCCCACAGTCCTCACGGCCGCTCCGCACTGCCCCGACAGCCGGGGCTCTGCGCTCAGCCGCCGCTGCTTCTCCTGTGAAACCTGGCTAGAAGGGGTCGCTTTGGGTTTGGCGTGGTTTGGTTTGGCGGGCGCTATGGGGGAAGAACAGCAACCCCACAGGGGCAAATATCCCAGCGCACTGAGATTCCAGCTACTCATATACAAACAGGGATCATTTTATACTGAATTAATTACGAGCGAAAACGATATACATGTGTCTCATGCAAGCATGTGTCTGTATAATTTTACATCATAAGGTAATGTAAAAAACTAAAAGAGAGAGAGCATCTATTTACTCATGTGCTATAAAATGGCCTATTTGCGTGACAACGTAACAAAGAAAAAATGGAAAATAAACGTTATATAATGTATATAGTAAGTACAACCAAAAATATTTAAAATCTAGCCATATATTTTAAAATTATATTATTTTTATTTAAAAAAATTAAAATTATATATTTTTATTTTTTATTATAACAACTGATAGTATTAGCTAACTCTCTCGCTCTCTCCCTAATATATATATATATATATATATATATATATATATATATATATATATAAAACACACATTTGCTTGTGTGTGTAATACATTATTTTATTGATTAATAAATGGAGCGAGCTACTGGTAACGTGCTATACATAGTGCTGTACAGTTTATTTATGCATATATATATATATATATATATATATATATATATATATATATATATAATATTGAACGTTTTACTTATTATTGATTATTGATTGAACATCCATTCCAAATCAAGAAGCAGTTGAAAGAACTGTGTCCAACACGTAAGTGCTAGGATAAACGTGAAATCTGGAGCGATCAGAGCAGGCCAACACATCGCTGAGAGTGTTAAAGGGGTCTCGAACAAAGGCTTCCTCTGGCAGCCCACTTGTACATGTAGTTGGCTGTTTGTTGTCACCATTATAACCGTTTTATATCACACCAGCGAAACTTGGAAGCAGTACTTTCCCAGCAAATAGCCTCGTCCATGATGCGCGTGGGAAGATCAATCGTTATCGTTCATGTCCCAGCTGAGGGTCTTGTTCAATCAGCCCTGACGGCTGAAATGCAAAGAATGAGTTGATCTGTTGTGTGTTAAATGGCCTCTCCAGAATGATGTGTGCCCATAGGGCGAGGAGGCTGCTCTGAGTGCTGGAGGTATGATGAAACTAACCATCAGCGATGTAAAGGAAGGAGTTTTTTTTTTGTTGTTTTTTTTAAGAAAACCTCCCACTTGTTTGATATCAAAACAGGCCTGCATGGGTGAGCTTCTGAGTTTAGGTTTCTAGACGCATAAGGAAAACACACAAACAAGCACATATCAGCTATTGCAATAGGGCGACAGCTATTGTTCATGAACAGTGAATTTAAGTGATTAAAATGACAAGGTTAGGAGTGATAATTCTGGATAAAACAAACATTTATGGTTGCTTTATGGATCAGCGGTCAAGGTTGGTGGACTGAGCCATTGTGTCTTGTATCAAACATCCTGAGTATTAATCTTAAGTACAATGCCTAACGTATCAACTTGAATCTGTAAATTAAATTTATTTTCTGAAACTTTTTATTACTTTATTAATTTATTACTTGAAACTAACGTGAAACTTAAATTTATGGAATAAAATTCAATTTGCTGTATATTTTTTTGTAGGACATTCCATTCCAAGCATTTCCCCAGAAAGATTTTATGTTGCTCACTTAAGTGATAAGACTAGACAAAGGAAAAAACATAAGGCTGAAATGCACTTAAGATCAGGCTTATTATCTTTGAGTTATTTGTTTTTCCCCAGTTCACATGCAGGGTACAACACTGTGTAATTTGCTCTTTATTACTATGCAAGTGTGTAACCAAGAAAGTGCAGGCATTTGTGTTTGGATTGATTCTTCACAGTATTTACAGTAAACTGCAGCACAGACATTGAAGTCACTGCTGAAGGACCAAAGGCGCAGTAAGGCCTAGTAACAACATACAAACCTACTCACTTTTCAGTGGGATTTGAAAAATAGGTCCCTTTTGCCTAGAACTCAAAATAAAATCTTTGTAGACTTGGTCAAGTCTTTGTGGATTCCTCAAAGTAGACCAGATCTATCACATTGTTGGTTCTTTCTGTGGGACCTTAGCATTTGAAGTTAACCAGGTGCTTACTCCAGCTTCCAAGTTAAGACAGAACAAGTATCTGTTGCTGTTGCTCATTGAATAAGCTGGGTGCTGAATGTGGGCCGGAGTGATCAGAACAATTTCA